>NC_068309.1:21792899-22094587 GCF_025860055.1 Xyrauchen texanus | reverse complement strand
TAACTCTATCCAAAATAGAACAAAACCATCCATAACAATTAACAGGGATCTGATCAACAAGATCCCTGGAGTTCCCCGCTCTCACTCCCAAGGCTTCCAAAACACCAAAAACACATTAAAGTGATAAAAAATAGTGAATTTATTAAACATAAGTCAATAAGGAATAACATAAAGCTTCAGGAGGGGAAACAGCCAAAACAAATAATAAAACAAAACTAACTAATTTAAAGATACTAACCTAGAAATCAGATAAGAAACAAAAATACAAAAGCTTCCCTCCCTAACTATAATAAACAAGAGAAAATGAATAAATCAAAAAGGCATCCACCTCCCTACCGTAGCTCCAGTTAGATAAGGGTTAGGATGTTAAGTTTAAAATTTAACATAACAAATCACAACTTACATAAGGTTGTGATTCACATCAAATGTCTTTAACATGCACTAAGAGATCACAATAACACAACTCTTCGTCAAGGAAGCCATGAGAGCGGGGACTCCTGGATCCATGACTCAGGAGACTCAAATACAGCGCCAAACACTCTCGTCACCAATCAGGTCACTCGTTAGCAGCTCCACCTGTGAATCATTACAGTGAGAGAGAAAAGAGAGAAACACACCAAGGAAAACTAGACCAATACACTGTTTTCCCCAACAACACAAAGCAAATACACTCCCACGTAACAGTTTCAAACAACTTTGGGCCATATTTATAATTTTCTGAAGACATACGCTTTGTGTGAGAAACCGGATCGGTCAGATTCAAATGCCTTATGTGAACTGGATCAACCAATTAATCGAAAAGATATCATACTAAAGCCCAAAGTATGATTCGGTCAGACGTGAGTGTCCGCATTAAAAAAATTTAGTCCCCATCAGCACCAAACACAAGCAACCCGATTTTTCTAACCGCGCATCTTTGAACGAGCAGAATGCACGTACCTGAAGTTATTTGCTCTCATTAGTGGGTCCACAAGGTGGCAACACTCACATTTGAGCCACTAGTCACAAAGAAGCACTAAGAAAATGTAATCTCCACTAAACATCAGAAGATCAAAACATAAACAAAATAGATAAAAACAACAACAGTGGATGTACAAGTCAAGAACATGTGTCAGAGGAGGTCAGGAGATACTTGCATTTTATAACTTGAGTCTAAAGTAATCTAAAAGACATCTCTATGGGTCTAAACTCCTCAAGAGAAAGTCAAGATTCTTATAGCAGTCGTAGCGGGCATGCGCCATCTGCCTGTGAATGCACATACAGTAACATGGAGTATACTTTGACAGGCTCGTGTTTGACTCCATGCAGATGCTGAGCATCACAATGGGAGTAGACCTAGGGCTTAAAAGTTCATTTTAACTTACAATTGGACTTACATTTCATCCCGTCTTCAAACAAAGCAAAAATATGGCTTCAGAAGACTTAAAATATTATGCATTATATTTTAAGCAAATATGGACCATTTTTATGGTGCTTTTTCTTGTCATTTTGAAGACTGACATCGCCAGTCATCATTAACTTACATTAGGCCCTTTCACACTGCAGGTACTAAAACCGTTTTAGGTGCGGTTACTGAACTGGTACTTTGTCGTTTTCATACAAGGCACCTCTTAGCTGTTTAGAGGGACTTTAGGTGGACTCTTTAGCTCCTACTCTAGAGTAGGATCTCTTACCCAAGAAAAGGGACTGTGTGAGGTGCTGCATACTATGATTGGTCAAACACGTATGATGCACAAAGCAATGAGAATAGCAATGCCGGAATGAGTAAGCAAACTTGTACCTGCTAACATGCCATTTAGAGAACTACTCTAATTTTCCAATTCCCTGAACAGAAATAACTGAAATCCAAAGTATCCAAAGAGTATCACCCGTTTCACATATGTGTGTGCGAAGGGGTGAACGTAGCTCCTGTGTGACATCAATAGGAGATGTTTATCGGATCTGTACTGTTTCTACTGTGTAATCACTTAATTTTCTATGTTTTTTCTTTTCCTGGGATAACGGACATAAAAAATATGAAGTTTACAGAGAGTGGGTAAATGAAATCTTTTATAAATGCATCCCTCATGAAATCTTCACAAGGAAAGTACTGCATGCCTGTTACTGTGTGTTTAACTTCCATCAAGATATCTTTTATCATTTAATGAGTGATAAGTTTGGTACAGTATTTTATATTTAGTCATAAAAGCCTTTATCAGCACAATCTTTTTTACAATAAATAGGTTTATAGTTATTTTTTAATACGTTTTCCGCTTCAGAGTTCAGCGTGCACCACTCCTCTTAATGTTAATTAGTCATCCAGGGCCAATGAAATCCTAGGCTTCAGTCACCATCAGTAAGGGTCTGGAGGAACCACTTTTCCCAATGCATTGGCTCAGGGTCTTCACCCTTCTCCTCAGGGTGCCACCCTACCCGGCTTCCCTCACCTGCTCCCGACAGCATATTTTGTCAAACCCTGTTCATCTGCACATCCAGAGGGCTCAGGCATGCCAGTAAAGCTGAGGGGAGCCACCTTCCCCGGCTACAGTCACAGTGACCCTGGAGGAACTGCTCCTCCCAATGTTAATCAATCATCCAGGGCCAATGAAATCACTTCAAGCCAGACCCTGGAGCTCATCTGCTCCTGACTGCATATTTCGTCAAACCCCGTTCAACTGCACATCCAGGAGGCTCAGGCATGCCATTCAAGCAGAGGGGAGCAACTCTCCCCGACTACACTCACCATCACCAGCACACCTACTCCAAATGCTATGACTTACATTTTTTTACTGCCTTTCATTCATCAAGGCCTTTTGGGCACTGCTTCAAGCCAAGGGACGCCACCCTCCTCGAGATGCATTCCAGACGAAGCTGGTCAAGTCTAAACGCATCTGGCTGTTCAAGTCACATTATCTAAACTTAATCCCACCCAAACAGCGGTACGTCATCATTGGAAAAATGTGAAACATAACAGCTGTCACCGTATATGTGCATAGGGCTTGCATCTCATAGTAAATATTAACAATAAAGAGACGAATGCATGTTGTATGAGAGACAGAACTATTTTCCTTATTTGATCCAGGTTGATGATGAAAAACTAAACACTGACATGAGGGCAGATGACGCACATGACATGCCTTATCTTTGAGAAGCCCCTAAGGGAAAAACATACAGCACGCCCCTACACAGACACGCGTACACTGGGAAAATTAATTTGGAATCAAATAAAAAAAGCACAATTCACTGCCCGGAATTAGCAGGAATTGAAGATCAGATAGATATCCATTTGCTGGAGACACATTGAAGTGGCCAAGTGTAAATAGGCCCGAGATTATGTCAATACGGGGGTAGTTCTCATCATGAAAGTTACTAAGGGTAAATTGGGACTGTATGTGGGGATGTAAAGGGTCTATTATATGGAAGAGAGGCCAGGATATTATTCAAAAATGTACATTTTGTATTCCACTGAAGAAATTAAGTCAGAGGTTTGGAACAACATCAAGGTGAGAAAATAAAGAATAACATTTTTGGGTGAGCTATTCCTCTAACAAATTATCGCTAATTTCAACTGCACACAAAAAAATTACAGAAACTATATCAAAACCTAAATATCATCATATCATTATCTGATGAGTTCCATGCTGATCTGTCTAGCTTGGCTTAGACATGTTAAAGAAAAATGTGACAGGACAGCCTCAGCAGCAACACAAAGCTGTGCGCTTGGCTTTTCATCATCAGATGGATGCTTTAGGACAGGATTTCTGCTGAAGCGCCACTGATCTGGGTCACAGCAAGACTTCTGGAGGAAGTGAGTCTTACAAAGAAATCAAAAAAGGAAGGAAAGCAAGCCAGAGCTCTGCATGGGTCAGACTCATGTTCTCTCTTCTCATGCATCTTTCCATTTTTTTCCCTTGCTGGTTGTAATTAAGATTCTTAAGAGCAAGGCTAAAATAAATGCTAAGTTGGTTCTTGTCTTCCACATCCAAGGGTTTGAGGGTCATTTTAGATCTTTGAAGGAATCCTATAATTTATGTAATTCCAAGCCCGTAAGACTTTCTTCTGCAGAAGTGAAGAGGAAATAACGAACTGTAATAAATGCCCCGTTGAATTCAATTACGTTCTGTTCATCATGCAAAGTGATAGTTTGCTTTTCACAACACTTTTGACAAACAAGTCGCATGGACCACTTTTATGACACTTTTGGATGCTTTATTAAACGTTAAAGTGAGTCACTATTTACTACCACTGTATTCAATTTAGCTGACGAGACATTCATTACATTATTTCCTTTTATGTTTTGCATAAATAAGAAAGTCATACTGGTTTAGAACAAAATGAGGGTGAGTAAATTAAAACAGAATTTAAATTTTTTGGTGAATATTCTTTTAAATAAAATTACAGACCTGTGCCTGCCATGCCGAGAGGCGAGAGAAAGACTGAGAGAGAAAACAGAGTTTTATTAGAGTTGCTTCCTAAAATTTGTAGGCAAGAAAAAGAAAGTAATTGAGAGCTGAACAGAGAGAATTTCAGCAGAGGTGAAGGGAAGCAAGAGACAGAGATGGTAATAGATGGAGAGAGATCCCACAGTTTCTCAGCTCCTAGCAACCCTGTATGCTCTAACAGGCAGAAAACCATCACAGCAACCCAGGAGAGAGATGAGCTGGAAACGATCACAAGATTGTTTGATCTCAGAGGGGACGTGAAATGTGATGCGTGGAAGATTGTGTCTGTGAGTGTGCCAACCTAATCGTACACAGTCCTCTTAAAAATAGGCCTGATTTGAAAGGCTGTCTTATCTAAGAGAATATGTGTTGCAAGTAGTTTGGATCTCAAAAGTTAGATGCATTCTGGCTTGTGTTCAGTACTTAAAGTACAGCAGTAATTCTTTACCTGGGGATACACATACCTCAGGGGTTACTTAAGAATGTTTCAGGGGGTATTCGGAAAGATAGTTGCTTTGTTAAAGCAATAAACAGTAATTACAACCAAATAAAAATAATTAGAAAATATAAACAGTTGTTAAATAATTAAAGCTACACTACAGAATTCTGGGCTGTCTATTGACATCTATGGTTGAAACATAAAATTGCATGTTTTTGTGGAGGAAAATGTTTTTTTTTTTTATGTCAGTTGTGCTTGTGCACTGCTCTTCTTTGTGGATGAATCTGATGGTTTAAGGCAGGGGTTTTCAAACTGGTATCCAGGGACCACAAGGTTTTTTTTTTACCATATGTATTTTTAAGGCTGTCAAAATTAACATTAAGTTTAATGCAACAAAAATAAGACATTTACTGAATTTCAATTATTATAACAGTTTCATTCTGCTTTTTGAAAGACTAAATAATCAATCGATTTATTATTTTATTCTATTGATGGCCATAATTTAAAAATTTTTAATTTAAAACCAAATCAGCATTTAACGTTATGAAAATCTGTTTGGGTTTTAATACAATGACAATATAAAAGGTGAAGTCCAATTATATTATTTGGAGAAATTTAGGAAATAACATGTCTTTGTACTGGAATGCTTACTATTTTTCTCAAACTGTATGTTTTTTGTTTATATATAGATTAAAAAATATAGCTGCTTTTATTTCTAAAAAAGGGGGTTCCTTCCAATGGATAGTCATATTTGGGGGTCTTTGGAATGAAAAACCCTGTTTTAAGGTACATACATGTTTGCCTGTGATTACCATATCAGAGCAGATCGGACTTGTGTCCAACATGACAAATATCTGAAAAATATGTTGTCAGTGGAAAAAGTAGCATATCTGCATAGCATATTACGGACATGAGCTAAATGAAACCAAACCAGACAGCTATACATAATTATTGTAGGCTTACACTCTTCACTCTTCCATAGTGTAGCTTTAAAATAAATCAAGATAAATCTGATGATTATTTATGGTTAACGTGTTAATGCATACTGAACACTGTAGTAGATTCTAAGTGACATTGAGGAGATACAAACCTAGAGAACATAAACTGAAGAAAGGGCATTCGTAGGCTTGTGAGGACTGCGAGCATCGCAGATGTGCTTTTGTGTGCGAGTGTGCAGTGGCATTTCCACATTACAGTGAATAATGCCACAGGCTCCTGCTCATCATTGAGCAGGTGTGCATGTTGGTGTGGTTGGCCGCGTGTATATTACTCCATCTGGAGAATGAACCAATCAGAGGTGTGACATTTTGTGATCTGGGAGTGCCAGTGCATCATGGGACATGTGCATACATGAATATAAATAAACAGGGCAAAATAAGTGCAGCGATCCATATGCGTTACTGCCGCCCTCTAATCGTTACACCAATTGGGCAAAGCTCAAAATGGGCCACCTGCCAATTTGGTCTTTTCCTGCCCACCCCTTCTTTCTCTCATGTTTACACAGCATCCCTTCTCTCTTAAGTAGGTCACATCACCTCCCCTGATTTCCCAGCAGCCTTAGATATGTTTACCCTGCGTCTGTGTTAGCATCTCCACTCTGCTGTGCTTAACACGCACATGTATGTCCTGGGGTCTGCCCAGCGTCCCAGTGCAAGGCAAACACTAATTGTGGCCAAGCTGCCTGGTAGAACATTGTCTTTTTGTAATATTTCACTAGAGTTAACAATCTGAATTAGCAAATCACCCATTAACGCATTCGACTACTCAGCATGGATTCAAAATGCACACCAATCTTTCCTTAGATGTCAAACTTTAAAATATGTGCTTGATATGTTCAATTCAGTGGCTAAATATTATACAGTGGCACGAAAATGTAATTGAACACTTAAAAAGGAATGTTTCAGGTTCACTACAAATTTAGCTCAATCAGCAGCATTTGTGGCATAATGTTGATTACCAAATTTTTTTTTTTTACATTAGAAGTGAATGGAACGTTGAAATACACACCATTTTAAGAGTATAGCTACATAAATGTAACCATAATACATGTTCATACAATACAAGTTTTAGTGTGATAAAATTGCTTACTAACTCTCTGTAAAGATATGTCCAATACTGGGATAGCAACGTTTCATTCAGAAAAGGTTAACAAGCAATTTTATCTCATTAAAATCATGTTAACATGTATACCGTTTACATCTTGTGACTATACATTTGAAACAGTGTGCTACTATTTTAGCATTTATAGACTGGCCCCAATCACTTCCATTGTAATTTTTTTTCTTTTCTTTTTTTAAATGAATGAGGCAAAATTATATTTTGTGGAAATCAATATTATGCCAGAAATGCTGTTAATGGAGCTTAACTTGTATCGAACCTGAAACATTCCTTTAAGCCACACTTAATGCATGAATACAAAATAGGTAACCAATTGTCATTTATTTTTAATATAACACAAGCACACTTTTCAACCCAAACATTTCACAAAACGACATTTGTGTTTTAAATTCTAAAACTTTAGATATATTTTTCAAGATAAAAACACTTTCTAGTTGTCAAACATCTATATGACCATAGTTAATGTGATGAACTACATCTTTAGTTACTCTGCAAGGACATCATACATCCACTAAAAATCACCTTGAGACCAGTTAATTAATGGCCAAGAAAAGATCTGGGAAAATGAACCCTTTGTTTGCAGATGCCACATAGTTTTGTTATTTTGTATCTAATGCAAAAAATAAAATGTGTACATTAATTGTGACAAAGGGATATTTCACCCAAAAAACCTCATCCTTTATTTAACCTTGTGCCATCCCAGATGTGTATGACCTTTTCTTTTTCAAAACACAAATATTTTAAGAAAAATATCTCAGCTCTGTAAGTCCATACAATACAGTGAATGGTAAACAGAAGTTCCTGAAATCACATAAAGGCAGCATAAAACTAATCCATGTGACTTCAGTGATTAAATCCATGTAGGTGTGGGTGAGAAACAGAACAATATTTAAGTCCTTTTTTTACTATAAATCTTTTACAAAAGTGAAAGTGGAGATTTATAGTAAAAAAGGATTGAAATATTGATCTGTTTCTTACCCAGAGTGAAAGTATCGCATCAGAAGACATATTAAACCACTGGAGTCGCATGGATTAGTTTTAAGCTGCCTTTGTGATTTTTGGAGCTTAAAAAGGTCTGGTCACCATTCAATTGCATTGTATGGATCTACAGAGCTGAGATACATTTTCAAAATCTTTGCGTTCAGCAGAAAAAAGAAAGTCATAAACATTTGGGATGGCATGAGGTCGAGTAAATGATGAGAGTATTTCATTTTTGGGTGAACTACCCCTTTCAGTGTCCAAAGAGGCCACTAGTTGCACTACGTACCATAAAGAATGTAAGAAAAATGCATGAGAAACAGATAATAACTGTGAAACTTTATGATAAACTTTTTTTTGCTTGTAGAAACTTGTGTTTGGTAGAAAATAATATCTTTACCGACTTTCCACTACAACCACAACCCAAATTTCTAATTCACCCATTGCAAGCAATTGACTTTCCAGCATGCCATTTCCCATAGAGCTCCTGCAGCCAATTTCATAACACAGTAAACCCAGATTAAACAGATACAAAATTCAGTTTGACGTTCTGCTGCAACCACTGTTCTGTCTGACTCGCTAGCCAGATCCCCCCAAATGGGGGGCAAGCAGAAACACATCAACACTTTGCCAAGTCCAAAAGGAGCGCATGCAAGCTTCATTGTGCTGAAAAATACATCACATGGTCTTGTCAGTCTCATCAATAAGCGCTCCTGGGCTCTCTGAATGGAGGAAGCACAGAGTATTGAGGGGTTCATGACCTCCAAGGTATGACTAAAGAGTACTTGCTCAAAGCAGCCTCACACAGTGCAGGACAAGGCTGCCCCGCTCTTTCTCTTAAGCCAGAGGATTAGCTGGATTTGATGTACTAAAGAACAAGTGAAAAATATATGTGATTTCTGCTGTTGTGTGTGAGCTTGTGGATCACCCACACAGAGTCGAAGGTGGAGAACATACAGAGGAAGTTTAGTTACATTAATAGAACATATAAAACATTCTGGTGGTTTGTGGCATTTGTTTAATTGTATCGCAGAGTATTTGTGCGGTGCGGCATGGGGTGGGCATTTGCAGGCTTTTGCATGGAGCAAGCAGGTTTTATGAAAGTTGGAGCATCTGTGTGTTCTCTTGCTTCAAGATTGCTCTGAAACCCCTTCATCATGAGTGTAACATATGTTAAAAAATGGTTTGCCTAAAAATAAAACTTGTGTCATAATTTTATCACCCCTATGTCATTCCAAATCCATATGACTTTCTCTCTAATGCGGAACTTAAAAGGCACTGTGAATTAGCTTCTAATAAAAGCGCAACAGATGTCAAAGACGACTAGGAATGTGATGCATAAATCCCCTTGGACTACCTTTTAATTCTATTTTTAGGTGCTTTTTAAGGTTTAAAAGTGTCACTATAAACAGTCACTGTTCTAAATAGGGACCATTATATATTCACTAAAATGCATTCTTTGTATTCCGCATAAGAAAACAAGTCAGAGATTTGGAACGACATGATGGTGAGTAAATAACAGAATTAAAATTTTTGGCTGAACTATTTCAGAGGAGAGCAAAAGGAATGCTAGCAGTTTCTTAGCAGTGTCATAATTACACATTTACCGACACCATGAAATAAACATGCAACAAAGCACCCTGTGGATACAGGACCTGCAAATCCACATGCACATACACTCAGATGTAGTCACGGACAGAGTCGTTAAAGATAACGCGTTTACATAAGCGTAATCACACCTCCACGCAGTCTCGCACATGGCACTCATGTTCTGAAAGAAAAAAAAAAGTCAAGGCAACAATCAGATGGGACAGCCCAACTGAAAACACCATTTTAAACCAGACTAAGGTGTTTTTTGCAGGCTAAAGCATGTCTTTAAGATGGTTTAACTGTTCTCCAAACCTGGCCAAACTGATGGTAAGATGGTCTACCTGGTCTTCCAGTCTGGCCAAGCTGGAGTTAAGCTTGTTTAGCTAATCTGCCAGTCTGGCCAAGCTGGTGTTAAACTGGTTTAGCTGGTCTCCCAACCTAGACAAACTGGTGTTAAGATTGTTTAGTTGATCTGCCAGTCTGGTGTTAAACTGGTTTAGTTGGTCTACCAACCTAGCCAAACTGGTGTTCAACTGATTAAGCTGGTCTACCAGTCTAGCCAAGCTGGTGTTAAACTGGTTTAGTTGGTCTTAAAGCTAAGCTGGTATTAAAATGTTGTAGTCGGTCTGAAAGCTAAGCCAAGCTGGTGTTAAGATGGTTTAGCTGGTCTACCAGTCCAGCCAAGCTGGTGTTAAGCTGGTTTAGTTGGTCTCCCAGTCTTGCCTAGCTGGTTTTAAGATGGTTTAGCTAGCATGCTAATCTGGTTAGTTGGTCTCCCAGCAAAGACAAGCTGGTGTTAAGCTGGTCAGCCAGCTGATTTCCATTCTGATTGACTGAAAAGTGTCCAGAACCCCTCCAAAACCATCAAAACAGATCAGGCAAACAATCTTGGCCAAGTTAGGATGTACACCAGTTAACCACATTATGATGGTTTAATGCATGTTCCCCAAGTAGACAGAGGCAAAAAAAAAAATTCCATTCTCTGGAAAAAAAAAAAATAATAAAAAAAAATAATATTTTTTTTTGCATGTTGCTAGGGTGTTCGGGATGGTTGCTAAGACATTTCTAGGTGGTTGCCCAGTGGTTTATGTCCTTAATTAAATGTAAATCAAAGGGATTTTTTTTATACCATTTTATCGTCCACTCTGCAAAAATTGTAAGTCGGATCATTAGAATCTTAATAGCACATATCTCCTCAACAGATTGCATGATATCCATAGCACAAATGGAAAGGTTAACAGGTTAGAGCTTTTACACTGCACTCGGATGCAGTCCGTTGATCCGTTCCAGTAGATTTTAGAACTTCACAGAATCATGCACTCTATTAGAGACATGTCCCTCCCAAATCTCCCACAGGGACCACATGCTGTATGCAGATTAGGTATATTCTTTGTAAGCATCAAAGGACCTAATCAATCACAAGTTTCAAAAGTCTTTGCCAAATGCTGTATAATTCTGTAGGTCTGTCCCATCCCTGCCTGTATGTTAATGGAGGTATGTCCCAAGGACTTCCAAACCTAACCACTCCCCAAATTCCCTTGTTCATGGTTTGGGTATTTAAGGAAATGTGACACATTGTGCAGGGCTCTCTGTAATCAGACGATCCCAAACAGTTTACTGTTTGTACTTTATATCAGGTGATTGCAATTCGAATTTCTTATGTTTTGATAAAATGTCTAACTTTGACTTATCACTGTCTAATTGGAATTGATTATGTTACCTGGTCAATAAATTATCAACATTTGATTTATTCTGACTGACTCTGACATTGTGTTTCTCAAACAGATTAAACGATTCGTATGTTACCGCAAGTCTGCGTCAGATTAGTGACGACTAATATTTGGCATCGATTCAAGTGTACTTGGTTTGCAAAGACAAAAAGGGAATTTCCGTTTAGAACAGCAAATGCTGCTTGACCAATCTAAATTTGGGTGTGTCTTACCTCTGTTTTAATTTGATGTTTCTCCAGATAAGTGTACGTGGGAAACCACGCATGGACAATCCAAAGCTCTTACAAGAGAAGTTATGTTGGTCAACTTACATCTGTAATAGTGGCCGTGACCTCTACTGAAGAAAACGTTAAGCTATATTCAAGTGTATGCAATTCCATGGGGCTATACTGAAGTATCTTTGATTGTGTGAACTTGAACGTAACCGATCTCAGGTATATAGCAATTACCTCTGTTTGATGATCCAATACTGGCCGCTTGTGATCGTGAGACCCGCGGTGTAGAGAAAACACGCGAGGACCTCAAAGCGACATAGTTTCTTAATCTAAACGGGTAAAATATAATTAAAGAGTTAAAGGAATAATCAAACATTCGCTCACTTTTAATGATGCTCAGATATCATTAAAAACCTTTTTCATTTATGGAGTCAGATGAAATAACGAGGTAATACATAAGAGAAAATGTATTTCATTTAATATTGTTGTGTTGCGTAACAAGAAAGACAGTAATGCGCAGAGACCTTCACCCGTATTATTGGAGACCGCCATTGGACCGATAAACGGGCTTACAGTAGCGCACTGCAAACGCAGCATATGTGAAAGCACTATAGTGTGTGCTGCTCCTGTACCGTATACGCACCGCATACTCACTGCACATGGAGTATGTGTGAAACGGGCGTTAGCAAGCACCCCTAATTAGCCCAATTAAAAACAAGTAGAACACAAACAAACAGAGGGCAGAAGATGTGTGGGGGAGGGAGGGGATAGAAGAAAGATCAAGACAAAAGTTAAAGAAATAATCAATCTCAGGAGTCACAAGAAGAAATCAGGGCACTAAGAACTTGACACTAATGCTGACCACACAGTGAATGACATTAAAGGACTAGTTCTCACAAAAATGTACATTCTGCCATGATTTACTCGCACTCATGTTGTCTTAAATCCATATGTTTTTCTTTCTTTCATAGGACACAAAAGATAATGTTAGGCAGAATGTGAGCCTCAATCACTGTTCACCTTTATTGTATGGAAAACAGATGTAATCAAAATGTGTATGTACTGTAGACCAAGGCTGTCAGCCTGCCTAACCTCTCATTCATGATCCACAGAAAAAAAATAAGTAATTTGGGTTTGGAACAACGAGAGTAAATGACACAATTTTTATTTTTAGGTAAACAATCTCTTTAACGCAGTGAGAGTTTGAGGTTGAAAGCAAAATACAGTGCGTTAAGCAAGACCAGGGGAGAGAGGGTCAGTAACCAAATGTTGAACCCATGAATTACAGCAACAGGAGAGGGCTGAACTTCATATATATTCATATATAAATTCTGTGTTTCTGATTTGTGTAAGTCTTCAAACCGGCATATTACCCACAGGCATCACCCATAAAAACAGTCCTTTACAGCCAGACTGAACTAGAATACACCAGAGAATGAGGGACAGGAATATATTTCAGCAATGAAGATTATGAAAATTGCAAATACTGAAACAAGTATATTTACAAGTATATGCAGAGAACTAGTCACAAAAAACAAATAACAGATGTTAAAATAAACAGGAGAAAAGCAAAAGCATTGAATATAGATTGCATGAAAAAAAGGTCAGCTTGAGAAAGGAGAGGGAAGCCAGACAGAAAGGGTAAAACAAAATTGAAAATTAGAAAGCACCAACAGCCATGGCAAGAGGAGGGAGACATGAGCAACAGAAGAGAGAAAAAGAAAAACAAGGAGAGGAAGGAGGTAAGGGTGGTGGGTTAACTAGATAGGAGCTGCGGGGAAAGAATAAATAAGGGGGAAGAAAAAGTAAAACTTGGATTGTGCCAGAAAGATACATTACATTACCTTCTCAAATAGAATGTGATTTCAAACTATATTTTATTAGGAATAAAGTGCCAATCATAGTTAAAGTCCAACATTGGCTATTGGATTTTCTGTCAAGAAAAGAGGGGAGGCAGAGAGATGTTCATTTCAACACAATTCACTAAATGGAAAACCTTCCATTTCATTTCAGGGGCAGACTGAAATATACAATTTCAGCAAGGTGATGGCACGCTGGAACCACCAAAATGGAGGTCTCCAGAAAAACATTACCCAAGGACACAAATTATCCGCTGTATGACAGGCTGCCTAGCCAAGGTAATCTCCAGGAGAGGTTCAAGAATATAACAGGGAAAACGATGAAGATGTACTGAGAATTTTAAGCAGTTTTACAGGAGAAGATAGACTAGACCCCTGTCTAAAAATATATTTCCCTGTTATAAAATGCCTCTTCACAATCTCCAACTAATGTGAGACTGAATTTAACATCAATAGACAGAGCAGAAATCTAAAAGAGGGGAAACACAATGTAATTTATGGAGTAAAGGTATTGAAGATTTAAAACTTCACAAGAACCACAGGCTTCCACTGGATGCATACAATTTTTCTCTGAATACATCAAATGAATTACATTGACTCCTCATTATTTTCTCTCATGATCAAAGCAATGACTTTTCAAAAAATGAATAATGTGTGCTTGGTGGGCTGATAAATATAATAGAATACATTTCTTATTCTACATATAGCATGTCAAAACCACCAAAGAGGCATTTAAGTTCTCTTGCTAACCTTATAAATGGGAGAGTTCACCCTAAAATTAAAATTCTGAAATACATTACTCACCTTGACGGGAGTTGATAGTGACTCACTATAAAGCTAAAATAGGACCAAAAGTGTCATAAAAGTGGCCCATGCGACTCATGCATCATATACCAGTTCTTCTTAAGGTATGCAATGGCTCTACTTTGCCCATTCACAAATGCATGCAAGTATATGTGAGCACTGTTTTTGCAAGGTTTGGTTATAGTTTGAGATATATCTACCTCATCAATTAGTGCTACAGAGATAAACACAGGAGCACAGCATGTTTAGGTCATGTATCCCTTAATCCTAGCAACACCTGTGGTCCCCAAATCACCATACTATCAAGGCATGAACAAAGAGGAATGAGGCTCAGTGGCACTGAGACACTTTTGCCTTATTCAGCTGCAATATAAATATTGCAGCCAACACACACAAACTTGAATAAACCGTTATAAATTTACAAAGTTTAAAGACAAGGTTGAGAGTTTTTTCTATCCCCACCCTTAAAAAAAAAACAAAAACACAACGAGGACCAAAATTGAGAAGTATTAAAGTCAATGTGGAGACTACCTCCCCTGGAATCGAATCCAGGGTATGCAGAGTGACTCCAGACAGGTTTCCTAGGCAACCAAATTGGCCCGGTTGCTCGGGAGGGTAGAGTCACATGGGGTAACCTCCTTGTGGTCACAATCGGTGGTTCTCGCTCTCAACGGAGTGAGTGGTAAGTTGTGCGTGGATTGCGGAGAGTAGCATGATCTCCCACATGAGGCGAGTCTCCGAGGTGTAATGCACAACTAGCCACGTGATAATATGCGCGGATTAACTTGTCCTCCACCACCTGGATTGAGGTGAGTAACTGTGCAACCACGAGGACCTACTAAGACGTGGGAATTGGGCATTCCAAATTGGAACAAAAGGGGATACAATTTTTTTTTTTTTAAGTAAATGTGGAGGAGAACAGTCCTCCACAATTTTCTGCAAACTCTGGTATGAAATGTCCACATTCTGGTCATACCAATTTCTTAAAGATAAAATCAAGTCCCATGTTACATCTTGTCTTGTTGAATATCATGTTTTACATTACGGAAATTTTGACCACATGAAATCAAAATTTGGCTTCTGTGGCTTTTGGCCATGTTTATTAGCTTTGTGGTGATCAATATGCTTGTAGGTATACTCCTAAACGTTGATGAAATTATCTCTTGGCATATACACATTTAAAATATACGATCTTAGCTCTTTGTTATGCCCCGTTTTAATCTCCCATTTCAAAAGGAAATATGTCAACAAAGAAATCTTTGTAGGAGGCCAAATGTAGTTTTCAAAACAGCAACCACATTTTATAATACTTGAAACTACAAGCAATATTAATATAAGCCATCAGTACCCTATGGAGAATTACTGCTACTTATTGGTATGGACAATAGAAGAACTGCTACACATGAAAGAAAAAGCATACAGGTGGTGTATTGGAGGCCAAACTCGTATAATTAACAAACCTCACAGGCTTCCATACCCAGATAAGGGTTGCAGGCTAACCAGCACAAGAATGTGCAAACGTGAACTTTTTCCAATTAGAAATACCTATCTCTGTGTGTGTATGTGAGGCATATCATAGGGCTGTTTATCTGCCTGAGGTATTGAAATTTGTTTTGTGCTAGATTTAGTTGTTACACTTAGTGGTTGTGTTATCACAGAGCAGAAAGGGGTTTTGTGCCCCATGAGCTATTAACTGCTGACAAGAGCAAAACACCCTGAAGAAAATAGCAGCTCTTCACTTACAGCAAACAACTGGTGGTGTCAGTCTCAATGGCCAGGTTATTGTCTGTCAGGACTTAGCCCTACATCTCCCACGGTCATACAGGGCTGTCTAGAGGCTGTTTGGGAAAGGCAAATTCTCTCCACCAAAGGGTAGTTCAGTTTAATAGATTTGTCTCCGAGGGATTGGGCTGTTCATTTTACTTGGGGTAGATAAAGTAGATGTACTTATCGAACACAGCACTCATTTACAGCTTGATAAGATTTGCAAACCTTGTTGCATTTTCTGGATATGTTGATGAATGGCTTTAACGCCACAGTTTTAACTTTACGCTAGTCAAAATAATGAATAAAAGATGGATTTAGTTAAACAGCACACACACACAAAGCATTTTGCTGAGCTTAATTTTTGCTGAATAATGTTAATTAAAAATTAGTCCAACATCTTCTATTTGGCAATAATCTCAAATCACAGGCTTTCTGTAGCAGCTAATCAGACCTTTGTTGTGGTAAGACCAATACCTCTATACAAAACCATTTGATGTATAACTTTGCGATGTCTTGTCCTTGTCTGCCTTCTTCAAATAAAACAACAGGAAATCTATGAAATTCAACCATTTAACCTTGGCCATTATTGCATAAAAAAATGGAACATAGATGTTGATATATCCTTGAGGGTTGATTCACTATGACGACTCAAAGTCTTTTCAGTTAAATAAGACAGACTGCTTGATATTCTATTAAAAAAAAAATGTTTCCTTCACAATTAGGAATTTTTTAACAACTGTGAGGCATAAAAGGTCCTCAGGCAACAAAGGCAGCTTCACATCATCACACCCCCTCAGTTGTTCAGTTGGTGAGGTCTTGGTGTTGGTATTTGGTGTTTTGTTTGTCATATAAGTCCATAAAAAACTGCAGTGGTGTTGCTAAACCGAAGAAGAATGACTGTGGTGTTCCGAAATCCTTTTGTAATACTCCCCAGTCTTAAGAGCTTTAAGTCTTTCTTAAAGTTGAAGCATGTAATTTTTTCGATGTTAAAATACATACTTCTATCCTAACTTAAAGTACAGACATGACTAAGTAAACCATTCACAGGTTTATTTTTATTTTTATTACCATATTAGGTTTAAGTCTGTGGGGTTTTTAAACCCATCCTCCAGCAAAGTAACATTGGCTCAACCAATGGTATAGATCTGGGGTGGGACTATCGGTTTAGCAAACCAATGGAAGACAGTGGGGTCCTCAGAAAACCTGCTTGAACAGTAATTATTTTTGGAGTTCCATTCAGTGATGATATAGGTGCAAAAATTACACACCTCACCATTAAAGCTTTCTTAAAGGAGCTCCATAATCTCTGTTGATCAGTATTGCACTGAACATAGTTATGATGTGAAGAGTCTGTAGCCAAATTGATGTGTTTCATTAACATGGCAGGGTAGTTCAAACCCATTTCAAAATTGATCGGTATCCCATGAACCTCTTACCAAAAACTCCTGGAGGTTTACAAACTTTAACCAATCACCTTGACCAATTTATCAGTACTGATAAAGTACTGTAAACATTGTGTATCTTGCTTGTTACGCAAGTCTTTATTATGGCTATTCATTCATGCAGGATGCACAAATGGTTTCTATCACTCTCAACAGAAGCAGCCTCTGGCACGCTGAATGTGCCTAGCATATTTCACAAACATCAGAGAGTGAAGAACAGCATGTCTTCAAATGTGCCAACACTCCACTCAAAGCGCTGGCGTTCTTAGAGAAGTTCTGCCATCTCTCCAATAATGTTTGTAAATGGCCTGCACCACTGCTGCCATTCCCAGAATACCAATGCAACCGCCGCAGTAACACCCGTCCACAGGCATCTCTGTGTGCACGTGTCTGAAAATGACAGCATGGCAATGTGACTTGACAGAGCTGCATTTTTTTGAATTATATGGCATTGGAGGAGAGTTTACATATCTGAATACAACAGCACATAAGACACCTACAGAGCTTTGCAAAGGTCTCATTTACTAAAGGAGCATACTCAAATACTTGTGTGAATTTTAAATAAGATTAGTCAATAAATTAGCACGTAAAATGATACAATTTCAAACCAAATTAAATCACACATACACGAAAATGACCGACTCTTGAAGCATTAAAAACACGCAATGTTGGGGGCCTGGGTAAAGACACTCACTATCACACCTGGAGTCACAAATTCGAATCCAGGGCGTTCTGGATTCAGTCAGGCTTCCTAAGAAACCAATTGGCCCGGTTGGTAGGGTGGGTAGTCACATTAGTTTAACCTCCTCGTGGTCACTATAATGTGGTTCTCGCTCTTGGTGGGGCGCATGGTGAATTGTGCGTGGATAATCGAGGTGGATAGCATGAAGCCTCCAAACACGCTAGGTCTCCACAGTAACGCACTCAACAAGCCATGTGATAAGTTGCGCGGATAGACGTCTCAGACGCGGAGGCAACTGAGATTCGTCCTCCGCCACCTGGATTGAGAAGAATCACTACGCCACCACGAGGACTTGAGCAGATTGGGAATTGGGCATTCCAAATTGGGGAGAAAATCCCCCTAAAAACAGGCAATGTGTTAAGCAAAATTATTTTATATATTATATGACCATACAGAAAAATCTTAGAGCAACAAAAAAATTGTGTTATACCTTAACCATGGGATAGGTTCCACATATGCATTAACCTGATCATGTGTAGTGTAGGCTTCTCAAAAAGGTGTTGACACGTCACTTTACTCGAAGATCTTGCCACATGAGTTCTCTGGTGAGAGTGTAATTTTAAGGCTACGTTTTCAGAGAGTGACGAATTGCTGTAGAAGTTGTGCGCAAAAGTCTTATATGGAGATCATCTGGGCAAATTACTAACTGTTTTATAGAAATTACTAAATGCAAGGTGTAATTGATTACAGATTAATTTATTAGTTACTGTACATGTAATTAGTTACTGTAAATGTAATTACTTTTAAAATCAATAAGTAGTGTAACGTACTTCATTTAAAATTCTAGAAATCTGACTTTCATTTAAGCTTATCATATATTGCTAAAATATAATACATTTCAAATATGAATTCATATACTCATACCCATGTCTGTTTTTGTTTGTGACCGCTGAAGTGTGTACACAACATAGGACCTCATTCATGTAACTTTCGTAAATATAGGAGTAAATTCGGTAATTTGCGTGTAAAATTCACAAACACTTCGTATTCCCCAGATTTGTTAGTAAAAAATGTATATGTTAGTGAATTCCAAACATTCGTAAAAAGGGGGCATGTGCATGTTCATTAACAATTATCATAATCTACATCCACGAAAACGCCACATAAGGAAGTCACCAAACTCGCCAGTAGAGGCTTTTAACATCTATGTGGAACAGTATTGAAATCGATTTTATGAATGACGTGTATTCACATCATACATTTTTATTTAGCAAGCACAATAGCGTCTCAAAGAAAGAAAGGACTTTGTCCTCACATGTTTTTGCTGTCATATGATGCTATTTTGTGAATCAAATAGTTCAAGTCGTCAATAACAATGCTTTGACATGTAAAAAAAAAATTCAGTTCATGCCAGGAAGAGGATGTTCACCACCATTAACCTTCTCTGGTTCATTTCGCAGTGCAAAGCCATACTTTGCATAATTTGTGAAACTTCTCGGGTAAATCATGAGAGTAACAGTGATATAGGCTACCTGCAACTGGGAGAATCTTCAGAGAAATTAATAGAATGCCTGGAAATCACAGATTTGCAAGCTATATGACAATGTACAGGCTTTTTCTATTCCCACCATCCCGTTGTACTGTGTACGCACCTGCCCGCGACGTGTTTGTTTCTGGGTAACAGCATTAACATTTACCATATGTTTTCATCTGAACGAGATTTACCGATGCATATACTAAATTATGAAACTAAAATTATGGAGCTCAAATATAAAAAAAAATTAATAAATAAATAAATAAAAACTGTGCAACCATTCACGTAAGAGGTCATTAATTATTTCGAGAATAATCAAGCACTTCTTCTGGAAAAATTCTAAACATAGTTGGTGAAAAAATTATACTTTGAAAAAAATAAGCAGTAAAGAAACATTTCTAAATAAGTAGAGGCTATCGTTTAAAAGAAGAAAAAAAAAGAAAATATATATATATACAGTGAGGAAAATAAGTATTTGAACACCCTGCTATTTTGCAAGTTCTCCCACTTAGAAATCATGGAGGGGTCTGAAATTGTCATCGTAGGTGCATGTCCACTGTGAGAGACATAATCTAAAAAAAAAAAAATCCAGAAATCACAATGTAGGATTTTTTAACTATTTATTTGTATGATACAGCTGCAAATAAGTATTTGAACACCTGAGAAAATCAATGTTAATATTTGGTACAGTAGCCTTTGTTTGCAATTACAGAGTTCAAACGTTTCCTGTAGTTATTCACCAGGTTTGCACACACTGCAGGAGGGATTTTGGCCCACTCTTCCACACAGATCTTCTCTAGATCAGTCAGGTTTCTGGGCTGTCGCTGAGAAACACAGAGTTTGAGCTCCCTCCAAAGATTCTCTATTGGGTTTAGGTCTGGAGACTGGCTAGGCCACGCCAGAACCTTGATATGCTTCTTACAGAGCCACTCCTTGGTTATCCTGGCTGTGTGCTTCGGGTCATTGTCATGTTGGAAGACCCAGCCTCGACCCATCTTCAATGCTCTAACTGAGGGAAGGAGGTTGTTCCCCAAAATCTCGCAATACATTGCCCCGGTCATCCTCTCCTTAATACAGTGCAGTCAGCCCTGTCCCATGTGCAGAAAAACACCCCCAAAGCATGAGGCTACCACCCCCATGCTTCACAGTAGGGATGGTGTTCTTGGGATGGTACTCATCATTCTTCTTCCTCCAAACACGGTTAGTGGAATTATGACCAAAAAGTTCTATTTTGGTCTCATCTGACCACATGACTTTCTCCCATGACTCCTCTGGATCATCCAAATGGTCATTGGCAAACTTAAGACGGGCCTTGACATGTGCTGGTTTAAGCAGGGGAACCTTCCGTGCCATGCATGATTTCAAACCATGACGTCTTAGTGTATTACCAACAGTAACCTTGGAAACGGTGGTCCCAGCTCTTTTCAGGTCATTGACCAGCTCCTCCCGTGTAGTTCTGGGCTGATTTCTCACCTTTCTTAGGATCATTGAGACCCCACGAGGTGAGATCTTGCATGGAGCCCCAGTCCGAGGGAGATTGACAGTCATGTTTAGCTTCTTCCATTTTCTAATGATTGCTCCAACAGTGGACCTTTTTTCACCAAGCTGCTTGGCAATTTCTCCGTAGCCCTTTCCAGCCTTGTGGAGGTGTACAATTTTGTCTCTAGTGTCTTTGGACAGCTCTTTGGTCTTGGCCATGTTAGTAGTTGGATTCTTACTGATTGTATGGGGTGGACAGGTGTCTTTATGCAGCTAATCGACCTCAAACAGGTGCATCTAATTTAGGATAATAAATGGAGTGGAGGTGGACATTTTAAAGGCAGACTAACAGGTCTTTGAGGGTCAGAATTCTAGCTGATAGACAGGTGTTCAAATACTTATTTGCAGCTGTATCATACAAATAAATAGTTAAAAAATCATATATTGTGATTTCTGGATTTTTTTTTAGATTATGTCTCTCACAGTGGACATGCACCTACGATGACAATTTCAGACCCCTCCATGATTTCTAAGTGGGAGAACTTGCAAAATAGCAGGGTGTTCAAATACTTATTTTCCTCACTGTGTATATATATATATATATATATATATTTATTAATAATGTGTTATTTCGTTTAAAGGTTAATTTCACTTAATTATTAGTTCATTTTTTTATTATTTAATTAATAACAAAATGTCATCATGACAGTTTGCCTAGAAGAACACGACACGATCAGATGTCTCTCACATGAATTACACGTGGTCGGGAGCAGGTGTGCATTTTTATCGTACTCTCTAACGTTTGAAAATACGAAAAAAAACTTGAATCCAATAATTTACGTCTTTATGGCTTTACGAACAATTTCCAAAAAAATGTATTCATGTTTCATGAATGAGACCCATTGAACGAGGGGATATATAATGAGAATATATCCCCTCGTTCAATGGGCCTCATTCATGGAACATTAATTAAATTTTGTGGAAATTGTTCGTAAAGCCATTCTGACGTAAACGTTTTCGTGAAGTGTTTCAGAAAGTAATTAGCAATGTGATTACTTTTTCAATTGATTAATCAAAGTAATCTGGTTACTGTTTTAGATAAGTAATAAGTAATTTGTAGTGGAATACATTTTTTAGTAACTCAATCAACGTGCGTACACACCTGTTGTGAATCGAGCGATAATTTTGTGCTAGAATTTTTTCTGTACGGAAGCATATTTATTAGTGAATGAGACCCAGTACTATTTCAGATTCGCACCTAGGTTGGAGGATGAGGAGATGCACAGTCATCATTTACAATCAACAAAAAGAGTAGCATGTCACATAAACGAGAGGAGACAAGTGTCGCACCAGCCATCTGGAGGAGAAAACAATATTTTCTCATTCCCTCTCTAATAAAGGAGGATGCGAGCTGGCTCTTTTGCAGGTGTGTGTGTGTGTGTGTGTGTGTGTGTGTGTGTGTGTGTGTGTGTGTGTGTGTGTGTGTGTGTGTGTGTGTTATTGGCAGGCAGAATGAAAGATGAAAGGCCTGTGGTCATGGGGATCTGCTTCAGAGATGCCCATGGAGTGAGACGATGTCACACAGATCGACATGTGCTTTACAACAACCTAGGTGGCATGAAAATCTCTCCCACATTTTTTTCAACATGGCATTCAAGCCTCCATTTGTTTTTCTTTAATTGGAACCCTCTAATAAGTGACTACAGCGCTCTTTGTGGCTTATTACAAGAAGGTCATGTTTTATTCTTGGCAACAGACCTTTCAACATGAGCCAGAAAATATTTAGATTGACCTAAGGTCAGTTTGAAGCCATTAACGGGATAGTTCAAATTAAAATTACAATTTTGTCATTTACTCACCCCCACGTCTTTCGAAACCCATTTGACTGGAACACAAAATTAGTTATTTATAACAGATTGTTCAAGCTGCTCTCTTAAATACAATGTAAGTGAATGGGGACCATGGCTGTCAAACAAGGCAAGATTTTCAGTCAATATCAAACAAGACTATTGTATGCCCTCTGAAGTCTTGGAATGTAGTGCATGAGTCCTATTAACTGCTTTTATAATGCTTTTGTTTTGTTTTTAGTATTTTTGTTCATTTCCATTGTAATGAAGCAGCTTAGTCATTATGCGTAATCTCTCGTTTGGGGTTCCTCAAAAGTAAGACAAGTCATGCGGTCTTGAAATAACCCAGAGGTGCGAATAAACAAATACAGAATTTTAATTTTTTGGGTAAACTATTCCCATAAGAGTAACTAAGTACTAGGGCTGTCAATTGATAAATGAAATTTTTTTAATTAATTAATTACATGGTGTCCCGATTAATTGCATATACAAATATTTGCTGAGAAAGCCCCTCATATAACAATAACTCAATATATAATGATTATACATATTTATATAAATATACATAGTTATCTTTAAATATATATATTTATTTATTTATATTTATTTATTTATTTATTTATTACACACACACACACACACACACACACACACACACACACACACATATAAATATTCAGATAATTAATATGATAAGACAATACAAAAAGCAGCTTTAGAATACAATGTATTGTTTACTACCATATTATTGATCATAAGTCAATCATTGGCATACAGTTCACAGCAATCCATTTCACAAGTGAATTTGTAAATCAGTTTGAGATTTATTATGAGGGCTTGTTTAAGGACCCGTCAATTTACACCTACGTCAGACGTCTCTGGTTGTTGACACAGTGACCTAAACATAAAATGTTTAGGTCACTGTGTCAAGTTAAATATAGTTTAATACTCAATCTTTAAACACATCTTGAGATCCCTTAGTTCGCATTTGCGCTCCTTCAAGTGTTTTGAAAGCAAGAACGCATGTTTCTTTTGTTCTGCCTACTGAAGCGTTTTCTTCACTGTATAAACTGCGTGTTGCTCATATAGCTGAAATTTCACTTACGGCCCTCTGGAGTAAACAGGTGGTACTACAAGCTTGCATTTCTCAGGAATCTTCCTTATTATGGTGCGATTAATTGCGTTAATTTTAACGCGTAATTATTTTGTAAAATTAAATCGCACTGAATTAACGCGTTAAAATCGACAGCCCTACTAAGTACATAAATGACTAACCAGCATTTGAAGGTTAGCTAAAAGAGATGCAGCAGCAAAAAGCCAAAGGGCACATGAATGGCCAAACTTCCTATGAACATTTAAATTCCATTTATCAGATGAAAGAGCAAATGGAGGAGCAGCGCTGTTCTTAATTTTGAAATATGGACTTCCATTTTTACCACAGCAGTATTTACCACCAGCACATTCAACAACACAATTGTTTATTATCATGGTAATGCAAATGCACTCGATCCTCCTTATAAGCATTATGTTCTCAGTGCGCCAGCAAGAGCCGATATGTTAATGAACCAACACTAGCTCTCTCTCACACACACACACGCTCTCACAACATGAGTAGAACAAGAACTGCCAACCTCTAAAGCTGCTACTAATTTTTACACAGCCACTTCTCAATAATCTCAGCATTCTGAGCCCACTCTGTATAACAGTTCATATCTTAAACTACACATAAATCAAAGATTTGAGCCTCATATACGAGGTATTAGGGGAAGATGACACTATAATTGCCCACATAACAGAGCATGCATCTCAGATGCACAGTGTTCCACTGAATGCTTTTACCTTCTCCTCGCTCTCCTCTCTCTCATTTGATTACAAATTGCACACATCAGACAACAGAGTTTTTACATGTCACAGAAACAAAAGCATGAAAGAGCTTTCAGTCCATTTAAATGTAAGTGAAAGATTCAACGACTGACAAAGGAAGATTTTCAAAGCAAAGCAATTGTATGAACTACTAGTCATATGAACTACTATCATAATGCTTTGTTTTAAGTGGTTTTGTTCTTTTTGGAGCTTGACAGCCCCTGGTCACTATCCATTTTCATTGTATGGAAAAACAGCTTAGCCATTCTGCTCAATTTCTTCTTTGGTGTTACACAAAAGAAAGTCACAGGTTCGGAACAACATAGGAGTGCATAAAAAATGCAGATTTTTTATTTTTGGGTGAACTATCCTTCCAAGAACAGCAGAAACAGCATCTGACAATGTAAACGACTAGCCACCATTAGCTATGCTAAATGCTTCTTTCTCTCTCTCTCTCTCTCTCTCTCTCTCTCTCTCTCACAGATCACACCCTTCAGACAGCAGCCACATTTTTTTTCTACGCAGAACAAAAGGACCGAAGAGCTCTGTGTCTGTTCCATGCACACTCATCCCTGCACTTACTTTTACCTATTATGCACTCATTTTTCCTGCAAAACAAGAACCCAAGCGACCCCCGTGCCACCCGCCCACTCTTGCCTCAAAAGCACGACATCAGACATCTCAAAAAACGAGGAGAAACTTCCAAGCAGACAGAGGAACAGATAGAGCATCTAGTGTCACTAGCTGGTCCAAGCTGGGAGACCATACCAACTCAATCTGGTCAAGCTGGTTAACTTCCTATTAAAAATGGCACCTATTCCAGGCCAGATGAAAAGTTCATGGACCTATTTATTTTACACCCAGTAGTGTAGTCTAGGGCAAACGCAGGCATCCGCCATATTCCCACCTGTTTTTATTAGGTTTATGCGTATGTAAAAATTCACAGTATGCCTTCATAAATTCACAGTATGCCTACCTCTTCAGACACTACTACATCACTGTTTACACCCCCCTCACTATAGTACATTCATTACTACATCTCTGATCATGTCACTGCATTGCCACTCAGCAACTATAATGTATTAATAACATTAATGTGGGGAAAGATGATGGTATCACAGTTAGAGAAAAAATGCTGGTAGCCGCGAAAGCATGGGACTGTATTTTAATGAATTGCAAGAAAAGAGTTAGATGTTAGGCTCAATAATAGACTATAATTGTTTTTATTGAAATGGTGGTCACCATGGCTGAGATGCATATTTTTCTCTCCTATCACTATTGTTTATCAACATGGTTTGCGTAATTAAAGTTTTTGAGGGCGGGCGCTGGTCACAGGCAAAACTTTTTCAAGTAATGAGTAATATAACACAATATTTTTTATTTTAGACCATAATATCGTTATTTTGTAAAATAACACTTTGCTTTTGTAAAAAAAATCTTCACTATGATTGGCCAGCTCCAAAGTTGGATGTGGGCAGTCAATACCATCAGACCACTAAACCTAGTTGGTTTAAAACGGGAACTGAAGCAGTGTCAAGAAATGACAGGTAATTAGGTGGACTTGCAGAAACACAGTACAGTTATCCAAAATTAAATATGGCTTGAATGCGCACTAAACGTGGTGCAGCATTTCATGTCCGCTTGAACGTGACCACTGAAGCGCACCCGTGAACTGGGCTTAAGTCAGATGAGGGAGCATTTCAATATCAATAAAGGTTCCATTCAATCCAAATACAGCACGACATCACGACAAACCAGTACTCTCAAAAATCCCTTTTCTGCCCTGCCACCTAGACAAAAACGGTAATGCAGTAAACTAATTCTTCATATTTTATCTTCTTATTCTGACTAAAACTCGTTTTGGGGTACGTATAACATCTGTGTGCATCATACTGTAATTCGTTTGTTAAATGTGAGGATATCTCGTTCATGCCTCCTACACACTACACGACTTTTCAAAGACGTCAGATCGTGGTACCGTTCATATTACACAACTGTCTCTCTTGTCATGGAAGTCGTAGCGTTTTGAAATTACATGACAAATTCTTGACAGGGTGAACACATTACAAGAGATTTAGCTTTTGATGAATCCCCGACGACTCTGCCTGGACTCCAAATTACGCTTCATAACAGAGTACAAGCGAGAAGTGATAAGAGATAGGAAAACAAATCCATGATCATATGTTATGCATTTCAGAATATGATGTCTATGTTTTTAATCGCCTAAAGGCATCATACATTTTTATAGGTTACAATATGAAAAAGTACCTCCTGAAAAATCGACCTATTAGCTTAGGTAGGGTGCACTGGTTGTTTAGATCAGTTTTACTATCAGATATAACTAATAATTAATGTTTATTAATTATGAATTAATAATTAAATAATAGAATTATCAGCTGTAGGTAGAGAGCGTGAAATCAAATCTGGAAAAAAGAAATCAATTCTAAAAGAGACAGTAACCATGTTTTAAGAGATGCTTTCATTTAGTCGTTTAGCAGACCTTTTATCCACAGTGATTAACAAATGATAGAGACACAACATACATCAAATTTATATTTAAATAAATGATGTGCATCGTGCATGTATAGGACACCTGATGATTTTAATTTTAGAGTTCTGTGTGTTTTGCAGTATTAATATTTAATTTTAAGATAATACAGTTTGATATATGCAATGTTTACTTTTGGCCCACTGCCTTCAATCAAGTTTGATTTTTGGCCCTTCATAGGAAAAAGTTTGGCCACCTCTGTTCTAGAGAGTATGAGCCATGCTTATTAGCAATGGGCAGAGCTCAACAAGTCTTCTTTTAGCCCACCCTGGGTTTTATATATATTATAAAAAAATAAATAAAAATAATATTGCTGGTAAAGGAATGCAAATCTGAACGCTTTAGTGGAATCCAGTTGTACTCATCATTTGCAGCAATGGACTTTTTTGTGCACTGGAGCTTAAATGAGCAGCTGTCATAAACTTTGTCACTGTCATGACATTAGCAAGAATTAAGAAATATGTTCTCATAAGGCAACATTTAGTCAAAAATGTTACATTTGGTTGGTGCATCCGAATTGCTTTGTTTTAAAGCTGCCCGTAACTACATCTCTAGGATCAGTTTGCCTCCGAACTGCTGTGTTAAAGCATTTAACATTCACCATTCGGTTGAGTGAAACATGATTGATTCATTTGTAAATACATAAACAATAAAAATCAGTAAGCACGTTTAGGCAGAGGGATTATAAGACTAGTCTTCCACTAGCCACAACATGATATACTCACTCAATTCACTGACATATGCAGCCAAACTGCTCTGTGTTAGAGCTCCCTGTAACTAGGAAAATGGGATGAGAAAAGCTCTGGATCAGCAGCTCCAAGCAATGTTCTACATCGATTGTGTAAGCAGAGAAAGTGTATTTTTTTTCTATAATAAACAAGTCATTTGATTAGTAAAACAAAGTTTTAAAGACATTTTGGTAGCATTAAATTATTCCATTCAAGTTGTATCAACATGCACATTTGCAGTTGTGTGCAATCAAGCAGTGGCATCTGTACGTACCATGGATCAGCTCAAAACTAGCATGCACTGAGATAACTGAGATCAGACTTATTCCTTGAACATGCTAGACTGATATTCCCCACTGAATTTATCCTGACTTCTGAAGAACTTCTCAATTTGACTCTGCCATTGTCAATGGCACAGCACATGATGACATATATGATGCAGGTTCAAGTGTTGGACTATGCTGCTTTAGGTTAGACAGAGGTTCTTATTCATCATTCATGTTGCTGCCATGTCGATGAAAAAACAAATCATGCATATTCCAGTTATTCAGCCTATAATATAAATATGATGTGAAGACCAACTGATTGTCGACTTTTTAAATATCTGTTTGTTTAGTATGTTGTTTTGACATGAGTATTGTACAGCAGCTAGCATGACCTGTAATGTCTCTTCATATCTTTTGTATTTGTATTGAATGCACAGCGAAAAAGAGTGGCGGTGAGAAAAAAGTAATAAAAAAGCTTTAAAAGAAACACCAGGGGACGGACACCCCCCCCCGCCGATAAGATCACTTAATTGAAATGGAGCATGTTGTCCAGCATCATGCTAAAGCAATCGTATTAGGATTCCGATTGCTACAATCAGAGGTGAAATTCATCCAAATATGGGCAAAGAGGATTGTTCGATCCAGTAGCACATGGCCACAAGGAGATGGTGCCAAGTACATGACACAGAATCAGTGATGGCTCAAATGACACAGAATGGAACTGAATGATATCACGTTACTCATGCCTGCATGCTTTGGAGAGACAGCATACCTTTAAACATTGAAGTATTTGCATGAGTAATTAGTTTTTATGTACAATTATTGTTATATTTGTTTGGAGAGACTTTTGGATGCTATAATATCAAATAAGAAAGAAAAAAAATTGTGTGGGATTTTTCAGCAGTTTCTTTGGCTGAGAGTCTCAGAACTTACCCTAGTCTGTATCATTAAAAAAAATTAAAAGATTTACTTAAAATGATACCAAACCATTGACCCTCCTTGTTTTTTGTTTTGTTTTTTTTTGGTCGAGTTATAAGCCTTTCATTTTGGGTATGTCACTAAAAAAGGAAATCTTTGAAAACACCCTCAGAGCTTAAAGGGCTGAACATTAGCAGATACAAAGTCCCAGGCTGCTAGGCTGAGGAAACAATCCGCAATATCACAAAGTTGGCCAAAGTTCTCCGAAACCCTCCACCTCCTGTTCTCTCCCTTCATCTCTCCATCTGCATGGCTCCTTATCCCTCTTAAGTGGAAACATTCTTCCAACATCACAGGACGTGCACTTCAGCCTTTGAAGCTGGTGCAAAACCATTTCATAGGTAATGGAAGAACATCTTTATCAGTGAGATCCAGCTGTCTAGTTTGATACAGCCAAGACCCTGTGGCTATGTGTAAGAACTTGCCTAGGCAATATGAATCTTCGGATGGATCTGGACGGTTATACTCCAGTATCACTGTGTCTAACCAATGAGCTAGCAGTGTGTGGGAATAACCGGCTGATTATAGTGTGCGATTTATAGGCTAGTTGACTCCTCAGGACATCTATATATATATAAAGGCACATCAGATCTGTTAGCTCATGATCAGAGACCCAAGAAAACCTTGTAGCTCAAAACTAGATAACCACACAATCTTCTCATATACACACACAGCGTGCGTGTCGAGCCTGTGAGGTGTTTGGACAGATGTAAGGCTTGCAAGTCAACAGTGACTGGGCAGAGAAAGCTGATATCAATATTTTTTCAATTATTCATCCACAAACAAATAATTTCCATCCAGTCTCTTGCTCCCTTCAGCAGCTCCTCATAGAATTTCACACCTCCCCGATATCAACATACAGGTAGACACTTCATTAAAAACATAGCCACAAGCTGTTGGTACTGTATGTGTTTACTAGGACTAAGCAACATATATTGATGATTGTGAGGATGGTGGCATGGTCGTGTGTCTGTTTGCGGGAGAGAGGCAGTGGTGTGGCTAGTCACGCTGGCTGGCATAATTTCTAACAGCTGTTTCTCATTACAGAGATGGTAGAGAGAGCCCTTAAAAGCAGCCAAACATGCCAGAGAAGACGGAGAGAGAACGAATGTGCAGCGTTGGTGTGTGTATATATTGAGTGTTTTGATCTATTGAGTATTGTGACAAAGTTTGTTTATTTTGAGAGAGAATTTTTGAACTGAGTGAAAGCATTAAAAAAGTATGTGAACTGTACACAAGGCGAAGAGAATAAAAGCCTGATCTGAAGTGTCACTGCTCCAATGTCTCCTCATCATTGCTGTGTCATAATGAAGTATTTGCAGTAATTTTAGTAGCAATATAAAAATCAAGCAACACGAGTATTGTGATGATATTAATAAACTCTTTATTTGGCCATTAAGTATCCATTATTGCATCATTGGAGAAGTTTCATGATCCTTCCTTGTCTAGTTTGTAAGTTTGATTCATTTTCTTGAATCAGTTCAAACTGTCCATTTCAATTAATTGATTCAAAACTCTGAAGGTAAATACTGCTATTTACAACCAAGCATTGTTATATTGGTGCATATAAATGGAATTAATTAATATATAATTCTTCCTAGTGTTCATTCAGTGAAAAGCATGCCAATTATTTTTAACTAGACTTTTACCATTTTAGTTTTTCCAGTTTACATTTTTAAGCTACATGAATATAACAATGGCTGTTCGGCTAAAACCAAATATTGCCAAATGGCAAAAAAAATATTAAGATGGTTTTTTTTATCAATTTTAGTTATAATCGCTCAGTCCTAGTAGACACGTAGACAAAAACATAGCCTCAGTCTGTCAAGGTGTGTGTGTGTGTGTGTGTGTGTGTGTGTGTGTGTGTGTGTGTGTGTGTGTGTACAGTGTATTTTCAGCCTGTGTGTGTGGTCATAGGCTATAAATGTTGCAGAGGCGAGTGGGGAGGCACCAGCTGGGGATTTAAAAGATGTTGACCCACCTCGAGTCTTCCTGTGTCGGGCTGGAAGCCACGTGCTGGGTCCTCAGTGGTCACACGGCACTGGATGGCGTAGCCATTGATCCGTATCTTGTCTTGTCTCAGGCCCAGCTCTGGCAGACTACGACCTTCACACACTCGTAGCTGAGCGTGTACCAGATCCACACTGGACAAGAAAGAGAGAGAGAAAGAGAGAGAGAGAGAGAGAGAGAGACATCAGTTATATGTTGTCTCTCCAATATGTGCTAAACACCAAAATCATGCACATGTCACAAAGATCATCACAATAACAAGGAAACGTTAACACATTAAAGGAATGTTCCATGTTCAATACAAGTTAAACTAAATCAACATTATTTGTGGCATAATGTTGATTAGCACAAATTTATTTCAACTTGTTTCTCCTTTTCTTAAAAAAAAAAAAAAAAAAAGCAAAAATTGAGGTTACAATGAGGCACTTACAATGGAAGTGAATGGGAACAATAAAAATTAACTTGGCCAATTTAGCTTATAATTTTATAAAAGCACTTGCTTTAATTCTTCTGTTAAAACTTGTGTATTATTTGAGCTTGAACCACTGCAGTAAGGATTTCTATATAAAAATCAATACAAATTATATTGAACACAATAGATATCATGTGCTCCATCTAGCACAAAGATTACAATAGTAGATCACTAAGACCCAATAGTAAATCAAAATAATTTAGCTGACTTTCCAAACATCACTATCTGGATAACGGAATGTAAAATCCTTGTCTATCAAGCCATTTTTTTGTGAAGAAAATACTTATTCTGCTATGATGCATTAGCAAGAGTAGATATAATAAATTGGATACCTAGATATTTGTCACCTTATTACTGCAATATAAAATTTAATTTTCAATTTTTTTTTTAATTGTTTCAGTAATGAGAAACTATTCTGTATCTCAGTATTTCAATTTAAATTTGTCTCTTTAGTTCTAATATGAATGCATTTTAATATTATTAATGCATATTATTTTTATTTAGGTTGAAAGAGAGCTTCTGCTTAAGTTAGATTGGTAATATTGAGAAGCTTATTTGCCAATTTTATTTTTTTTTTTCATATTTCTGTGTTCAGTTCAGTTCAGTCCCTTAGTCTGGTAGACCATTGTGGGGCACCACACAAGACCAAACCACCAACTTCCTCCATTCCTCTCGATTCAGTATTTCTCAGGGAGCCGCTCAAATGTAAAGCCTGTCCACTCTCGGATGTTGTATTCCCATCTCTAACTCTGCCTGTCTCGCTTTCTTTTCCCTTGTATAGTGCCTTGCAGGATTGTTTTGGAAAGACCTGATGAACTTGAGACATGCCCATACCACTGCAGTTAGTTTTTTTCACAGTGATCAGGAGGTCCTCATGAGGTCCAATGGCTTGTCTGATCCTTTGCCATATCTCTTCATTGGTGACATGATCTTTGTATGAGACACCAAGGATCTTTTAGAAGCATCTCATCTCTGTGGCCGTAATCCTTTTCTCCAAGTCAGTGGTTATGGTCCATGATTCACAGGTGTAAATAAATATGGAGATCACTAGTGAGTGCATCAGTCTGATCTTTGAGTGGAGTGCAATGTTCTTGTTGCTCCAGATGGCCTTCAGTTTTGTAAGCGCTGCTGTTGACTGCGCAATCCTGGAGAGTACGTCAGGCTTCAATCCTTCATCTGTTACAACTGCCCCCAAATACTTAAAGCTGTGGAATGTTTCCAGCTTCGTACCATTGACCCTGATGTCAGAACTGAATCCCTTGGTGTTTTTGTCATCAACTTGGTTTTCTCTGCACTGATCTCCATGCCGTAGGCTGTAGAGGTTTTGTCGAGGCTCTCTACTAAGCTTGCAAGCTCTTGTTCTTTTCCTGCTAATCCATCAATGTCATCGGCAAAACATAAGTCGGTGATTGTTCTGTCTCCGATGCGGACTGTCCCTTCATGTTTTTCCAGTGCATCAGCCATGATTCTTTCCAGAAAGACGTTCAAGAGTGTGGGAGAGGACAGACAGCCTTGCCTGACTCAGATTGTTGTTGTGAATCAGTCCCCAATGCGGCCGTTGAAGTATACTGCAATATCAGGAAGATAAGACCCTTCCTCTCTGTGCATGCCACACAACTGCTCGTTCAGTCACTTGTCATAACTAGACTGGACTACTGTAACGCTCTCATTGCATGCCTTCCTGCATGTGCTATTAGACCTCTCCAAATAATCCAGAATGCTGCAGCACGTCTGGTCTTTAATGAACCTAAGAGAGCACATGTTACACCACTCTTTGTCTCTCTCCACTGGCTGCCAGTTCATGCACGTACTAAATTCAAGGCCCTGATGCTGGCATACAAAACAGTCTCTAGGTCTGCTCCAGCATACCTAAAAACATTTAGGCAGAGCTACGTTCCCACAAGAAGCCTGTGGTCGGCTAAGGAACGTCGCCTTGTCATACCAAAACAAAGAGGCACCAAAACACTTTCCCGGACTTTCAGTTTCATCATACCACGGTGGTGGAATGAACTTCCCAACTCAATCCGGGAAGCTAACTCACTCTCTATCTTCAAAAAAACGGCTAAACACACATCTTTTCCAAAAGCACTTAACCGGTCACAAAAAATATAATAATAATAAAAAAAATAATTTACAATTCTTGTTGCACTTAAATCTGTTTTGTATACTATTCTGATGATAGTGAAACTTTGTAGTATGGCACTTTTTGTGCCACTGTCTCCTTAAGATGATTCGCTTATGTTTTCATCTTTTGTAAGTCGCTTAGGATAAAAGCGTCTGCCAAATGAATAAATGTAAATGTACTGCTCTGGTGGCCTTGTCATAGAGGTGCTCTATTGCTGTGGTGAGGTTAGCAACACCAGATCTTGCTGGTGTTGGAGATACTTCTTGCATAATATCCTGAGGTTGAAGATCTGCTCTGTTGTGCTGCGCCCTGCTCTGAAACCTGCCTGCTTTTCAACAATGATCTTTTCAGCCCGAGGCTTTAGTCTGTTCAGCATTATCCTCAACATGACTTTGCTTGGACGGCTTAGAAGGCAAATTGTACAGTAGTTTTGACACTGTTGTAAGTTGCCTTTCTTGGGGAGGGTGATGATCAGTGATTGGGTCCACGGTGTTGGCCATTCTCCTGTTTGCCAGATCTTGTTACAGATGTTAGTGAGGGCGCTAATCATGGCTTCTCCCCCTGCTTGGATCAGTTTTGCTGGGATGTTGGCCACTCCTGCTGACTTGCCATTCTTCAGCGATCTCACTGCTGCTTCTACTTAATGTAGGATAGGGTGGTTGTCATTGTTATTTGCTGGAGGGACGTTTAATATAAATGGTAAATGGTCTGCACTTATATAGCACTTTTTTGAACCTTAGAGGTTACCAAAGCACTTTACACTGTGTCCCAATCACCCTTTCACACAAACATTCATACACCAATGGCAGCAGAGCAGCCATGCAAGGCACTAGCCTGCCATTGGGAACAATTTGGGGTTCAGTGTCTTGCCCAAGGACACTTCGGTATGTGGAGTAGTAACAGCCAACCCTGCGATTAGCAGCTGACCTGCTCTACCACCTGAGCCACAGCCGCCCTCTGGATCTATTGTGGCTCAGTTGTTGTAGAACTCTGCGCAGTATTCTGTCCATCTTTTCAGAATGTATTGTTCTTCTTTGAGGCAGTTTCTGGATTTGTCCTGTATGGAGTTAAATTACCCTTTTTTTGTGCTTGTTAGATCTTTGACCAGTTGGTATGATTTCTTGCTGTTGTTCCTTTTCAAGTTTCTCTCAATGTCTTTGCACTGTTCTTCTATCCAGTTCTTCTTTGCTTTTTACATACTTTTCTTGACTTCCTGGTTGACTCCCTTGTACTGCTTTACCCCTTCTGTATCATTCTTCTTCAGCTCCCTCCTCTTGAAACACATGTCCAGGACATCAGCTGTGACCCAGGGCTTCTTGAATGGGTGATATCTGGCAAGGACCTCACTGGCTATTTCAGTCACTGCTGTGTTGAAGGTGGTGATCAACGTGTCCATGTCTGTATCGTCAGCATCAAGAATGGTGAGCAGTGCAAATTTCCCACCAATCATTGCTTTGAAGGCCTCTGCAATTTCTGGATCCTTTGGTTTCTCAAGGTCAAACATTATTCTTGCTCTCTTTCGTGACCTTCTTTAGATGTAGCCTGAAGGTCATCATCACCAGATCATGGTCGCTTCCAGTGTCTGCTCATGGAAAACTTGAGTCTTGGCGATGTTAACGATCGACTCTAGGCGCCTCTTCAGCATGATATAGTCAATCTGATTGTGCTGGTATCCACTTGGGCTGTGCCATGTCCATCTTCTGGATACTTTGTGTTCGCTAAATGTGTTTGCAAGCATAAGGTCATTGTAGCTAACGAATTCCAGGAGCCTCAGGCCTCCCTCTTTTATCTGCATCGCAGTATCGCTCACAAATTCCTTTCCAGATCTTACAAGTGCCCTCTCCTATCTTGGAATTCCAATCGCCTTGCACAACCAGAATGTCTTCCCTCTGTGTTTTATCCATAACTTCTTGTGGCTGGTCATAGAAGTCTTCCACATCTGCGTCATCATAATCTGATGTTGGGGCATATATGCCTGTATGATGGTGATGTTATAAGGGGTTGCCCAGAGTTGGATGGTGATGAGCTGGCTGGAGACACCCCATAACAGTACTTACGCTGTCTACCCAACTCCATGTTCATGTTTTTTCCTCTCTGCCACTGAAGTACGGTTTGAACTTCCAAAGTAGTTGTTTCTCCAATGTTCTTCCATCTTACCTCACAGAGTCCTAGGATGTTCCAGCGGTATTTGTTCATTTCGTATGAGAGTTCCTCTAGCTTACCTGCTGCTCTTAGTGTTCTAACATTCCAGGTGCCAATAATGGCGATGTTCCTAGCACGAATCTTGCTGCTCTCTGCCCCAGCAGCATACTTTTCACCTCCGCCCTGAAGCACGAAGGAAGGCGCAGTCCTTGGTGACCCGGGCTATGACCGATCTGTTATGGATTTAGTACTGGTTTTCATATCATGTGGCATGTCTAGGGCATCTGATGCCTGGCGGAGCCCATCCCTCTCAAGGCCTGACCACAGCCGAATTCCTCAAACTCGGTGGCTCGCCTTGGTCATGAAGACGTAGTTCGTAGCCCTTCCGCCCTGGCCCTTGACTTCGTCTTGGATGTTCTTCCGCCCAGTGATGCAGTGTTAACATCACACTATTTACCCATAGCTGGAAGACTCGTGGGGGTGGGAGCACCTACTGTCCCGTGCAAGTCCCTATGACTTTCCCACTATGTGTTACCTTTCTATTTGTTATTTCATGGATTGATTTGTTCCTCAATAGTTTTACTTTCTATATTTTGCTGAAAAGCCTATTAAAAAAAAAAAAGGCTATTTATGTGACAACTTGCCCCATATTGTGCAACACCGTGCCCAGCTATTGGGGCAAGATGTCATAAAACTGTATCGGTTTTACTGGGCAATTATGTTAAAAATGTTCAAAAGCTTTTTTTTGTACCCAAGACTTTACAAGTATGTTATAATGCAGTAAAAAGTGTGACAACTAGCCTGTCTCCTCTATAATAAAACTATTCAATTCAAATACATTTAAAAAATAAGCCTAGTTACGATGTCTGTCTTGCCCAATTTTAGTCAGGCCTAAAAGTGAATATTTAACATAACTTTTAAATAAATGTACTTTGTAGAAGTTCTACATAACGGTTACCAAAAAAAATTAACTAATGCATGTCATACTAAAGGTTTTCAAAATTGAAATCACAAATTGAAGATCCATGTATAAAAACAAAAAAAGGAAATAGAATATTCCATCAATGATGTTCAAAAAAGAAAACATTTTTGGAATGAAGCAGAACACGTTTTGCTTTGACTTTTAAAATGGCTAAAAGTTAAATGTTCTCTTATTAGTGTGAATATTTGATTTTTACAGAATTTTGTCAGAATTTTCATAGGGTCCAAATATGTAGGAAAATGTTGCAGAGTCATTCGCTTCTCTACTATTAGCAAAACATGCAAAGTTACAAATATAGATATATACACATACACACACACACACACACACACACACACACACACATATAAAAAATTAAGAATCTTGGAAAAAAAAAAAAAAAAAAAGTGTACCTTCAGTTGTGTTTTAAAAAATATTACACAACTAAAGCTCATCTCAGACCCCCCAACCACCCCCTATCAATTCGAAGAGTGAAGACTTTGACAGACATCTTACATGTAAACAGGTGTTGCTTATATGCTGCATATTCACTTATAACTTCACGAAATATAAATGGAATATAAAATATCACCAATACCATTACTTAGAGGCGGTGGTTATCTTTAAAACAAGCCCACACACGATTTGTAATCAAATGCATAGATTATTAGATAATCCACACTAAACACAATGTGCACACAGAACATAATGTGCTATCTGGCTAAAAACACATTAGCTTTCCTGGATCAGATGACTTCATTGGAAATTATGTAGAACGTTGTACAGCGTCATAGAATGTTAAACCAATCTAATAATGATTCAGATTGCTGCAACCAGAGGTGAAAGTCATCCAAATATGGGCAAAGAGGATTGTTTGATCCAATAGCACATGACCACAAGGAGATGGTGCCAAGTACATGACACAGAATCAGTGATGGCTCAAATGACACAGAATGGAACTGAATGATATCACGTTACTCATGCCTGCATGCTTTGGAGAGACAGCATACCTTTAATCATTGATGAATTTACATGAGTAATTAGTTCTTAGGTACAATTATTATGTTATATTTGTTTGGAGAGACTTTGACACTAATTTCAAATAAGAAAAAAAGTAAATTTTTGGCTTAATTTTTTTTATTTTTCAGAGAGTCTCTGAATTTATCATAATCTTAAAAAAAAAAAAAAAAAAAGATTTCATTAAAATGCTACCAAACAATTGACCCTCCTTGTTGATTGTCACATTATACGCATGTCACTAAAACAGGAAATCTTTGAAATTACCCTCAGAGCTTAAAGGGCTGAACACTAGCAGATACAATGTCCCAGGCTGCTAGGCTGAGGAAACTATCCACAATATCACCAATATTGCCAAAGTTCTCCGAAACACTCCACCACCTGTTCTCTCCTTTTATCTCTCCATCTGCATGGCTTCTTATCCCTCTTTAGTGGAATCATTCTTCCAACATCACAGGACGTCCATGTATTTAAAAGAAAAATATTACACAACTAAAGCTTGTGCTAATACCCTTGACTTAAGTGTATTACAATTGTAAAGGCTAGCCAAGTGATCTACAGTAGGTTGAGTAACATATGAGACAAAAAGGTTTCATATTTATATTAACAGCCATTTCTGCGCATGATTTAGGTGCTTGAGGGTGGACAGAATGATCTTATCCAATTTCTTTTAATGGTAACTAACTGTACATTTTTCATGAAATTCTCATTGCTGCAACTTTTTCATTTCCAAAACACACAAAAAAAAATACCTTTTAAAATGTACACAGCCCAGAAATTTTAACAACTATTAAATGCCAATTCTAATAATTTATCCTTATACCAGCCATTACAAAAACCTTTAAAAACTGTTTGGGTTCATCTGAAACACATGAACACACACACACACAAAAAAAAACATGGTGTAAAACTGGTAGGATTGTTTCAGGGATGAGATTTTTTTTATTTAATTTTTTTATCAAACCTGACAAGAAATGATTCAGTGCCACTTATAAATGTTGACATGTAAAATTAAAAATCCATTTTGCTTCACCAAAATCGTATGATTTCTGTCAGAATAAATTATATTAATTATTGTTTGACCAACTGAAATCAGACTTTTAAAGCACATGTAAATGTACTGAATGCATCACACACTTTGTTTTTTATTGTTTAATATAGTACTATGATATAAATACTATATTTATAGTGTAATATATTGTATAGTTATATAGTATTCGCTATTAACACAAAAACAGACCCTGCCAATGTCCATATGCATCCACAAAGATAAAGCCAAGACTGAAAAGGAAATGCTGACACAGTATTTCTCTATGAGTGCATGCCATTAGACTGTGTTTTTGAAGATCTGATATCACAATAGATTCACTCTCACACACACACACACACACACACACACACACACACACACACACACACACACACACACACACACATCACACCATTTTCACTTGCTTGAAATTCCAGCAGGTGCACAAGACAACTTTCGCAGCAGTGATGTGAGATGAATATGACGCCTGCTTGCTCCAATAACTTCCATTATACAAGCTTGACAACTACCAATACACTTGACAACATTGCTCTGTTTGACAAGGAGCAGATGGAAAGATAAAAGGAAATGGGTGAAAAATAGGGACTCACTCAGTGATATTCAAACAGTTTGCACAGGAAATGGCTATAAGAAAGCAGCTACTACAATCTAGAATATTAGTTTCATGGCTAAAGGCTATTGCCCATTCCACTTTGGCCTCAATAGCTTAACAATTAAATCACTCGCCCAGCTCAATTGAATGAGTCACACTTTTTCTGGAGTGATTGGCTACATTTGGCTGAATCTGCCATCTTATTGGATAAGTGCTTTCCCCAGTGTAAAGTTGGATTTATTAAGTGCCAAATAAATCACACTTATACATTTACTCACCCTGGATTCACCGAACCCCCTCATGTTCCACAATGGCTCATCCTCATATCAGTATATCAGGTTTTCTAAGAGGTGCAAAGAGAGGGTGACTATAATTGGGAAAAGCATGCTAAAATTCTTTACTGGTGCATTGAAACCTATTAGCATTATAAACCGACATCCTTTTGTTTGGAATCAATGTTAGCAAGGAAGAGAAATGCTACAAGGTACTTATTTCTTATTACGCTTGTTTCAAGATATCAGTAGAGATGGCAAGAATTTGAGGATATTTAAACATTTAAATAGCTTCAAGTTAAAAAGGCTCTAAATTCAACACTCATACTCTTTCTGATGAATGAATAATCAAATTACAAAGTGCTTGTGTGTATGTGGGTGAGAAAGATTTGAATGCACCAAATGGGTCAGGAAACAGATTTTTAACCAATAAAAGGAGGCGTACGGTATTTGCTTTCAAGCTCTGCATCAATAATTTAGACAACAAAGTGTCTGTATATTTTATCTCCTGCAAGGAAGCATTTTGAAAATGTAGGATCTCTCGAAAGCAGACATACATAAACGCACACTCCATCCTTTTGATAATAATATGGCAATGAACTTATATAAACATATTGGCAAATGCAATATGTTTGCACAGCCCAAAAAATATCTGGCTAGGCCCCATAAATATAACAGGCACAAACAGGCTCTGAATATTGCATGCATATGTCTTCATGACATTGTTGCCTAATGATCACATCGCTCACACTGGTCATAATAGCTGGGAGCAGAAATAATTGTCCAAATGAAACATCAAAATCAGCTAAATGGATTATCCCTATTATTTCCTTAGTGTAAATACTCAATCAGGTCATTGTGCAATTGTTAAAATGAATTTTAGCGGTTCTGTGTGGTGGTAGTCTAATGGTTTGGGATCGGAGCTGCAAACCAGGGGTCATGTATCCCTTATAAAGACACTTAACCCCAATGTTGTTCCAGAGAAACTGCCCCAGCCCCCTCAATGTAATGAGAGGTCAAGTCATTTGAATAAATACCATCAGCAAAAATGGCAAGACATTAATTCAGCATTTAAAAATGTTATGACACCGTTTAACACAAACAAGTACAAGCCTAAACGTTAGCTGGGTATCGAAACATTTTCTCAGTTACAGTACACTGCAAAAAACAAAACAAAAAATACAATGGAAACACTTTACAATAAGGTTCCATTTGTTAACGTTAGATGACATGGAATAACGAACAATACTTTCACAGCATTTATTAATATTTGTGATGTTAATTACATAAAGTAATATATATTTTTTTTTTATTAAAAGTTGTAACATTGTGTAACAATGTTAATTTTATTAATAAAAATATAATTGTTCAAAGATTAATAAATGCTGTTAAAAAAAAAAAAACATTATTTATTGTTAGTTCGTGACACCGAATGAATTAACTAATATTAATGAATGGAACCTTATTGTAAAGTGTTCCCAAATAAATATATCACTTACTTGATCGGTTGTATGTCTTGTTCTCCAGTAAAACGTCTAAGAATCCTTAAAACAAGATACAATATGAAACTATTCTATTACTTATTTATTACTATAATACTATTATTGCAACTTGAAGCAAAATTGTATAGTATGAGACCACTTGTTTTCAGAGAATATTTTAAAATATATCAACAGAGATAGAGATATATACAGTGAGGAAAATAAGTATTTGAACACCCTGCTATTTTGCAAGTTCTCCCACTTAGAAATCATGGAGGGGTCTGAAATTGTCATCGTAGGTGCATGTCCACTGTGAGAGACATAATCTAAAAAAAAATCCAGAAATCACAATGTATGATTTTTTAACTATTTATTTGTATGATACAGCTGCAAATAAGTATTTGAACACCTGAGAAAATCAATGTTAATATTTGGTACAGTAGCCTTTGTTTGCAATTACAGAGGTCAAACGTTTCCTGTAGTTTTTCGCCAGGTTTGCACACACTGCAGGAGGGATTTTGGCCCACTCCTCCACACAGATCTTCTCTAGATCAGTCAGGTTTCTGGGCTGTCGCTGAGAAACACGGAGTTTGAGCTCCTTCCAAAGATTCTCTATTGGGTTTAGGTCTGGAGACTGGCTAGGCCACGCCAGAACCTTGATATGCTTCTTACAGAGCCACTTCTTGGTTATCCTGGCTGTGTGCTTCGGGTCATTATCATGTTGGAAGACCCAGCCTCGACCCATCTTCAATGCTCTAACTGAGGGAAGGAGGTTGTTCCCCAAAATCTCGCAATACATGGCCCCGGTCATCCTCTCCTTAATACAGTGCAGTCACCCTGTCCCATGTGCAGAAAAACACCCCTAAAGCATGATGCTACCACCCCCATGCTTCACAGTAGGGATGGTGTTCTTGGGATGGTACTCATCATTCTTCTTCCTCCAAACACGGTTAGTGGAATTATGACCAAAAAGTTCTATTTTGGTCTCATCTGACCACATGACTTTCTCCCATGACTCCTCTGGATCATCCAAATGGTCATTGGCAAACTTAAGATGGGCCTTGACATGTGCTGGTTTAAGCAGGGGAACCTTCCGTGCCATGAATGATTTCAAACCATGACGTCTTAGTGTATTACCAACAGTAACCTTGGAAACGGTGGTCACAGCTCTTTTCAGGTCATTGACCAGCTCCTCCCGTGTAGTTCTGGGCTGATTTCTCACCTTTCTTAGGATCATTGAGACCCCACAAGGTGAGATCTTGCATGGGGCCCCAGTCCGAGGGAGATTGACAGTCATGTTTAGCTTCTTCCATTTTCTAATGATTGCTCCAACAGTGGACCTTTTTTCACCAAGCTGCTTGGCAATTTCCCCGTAGCCCTTTCCAGCCTTGTGGAGGTGTACAATTTTGTCTCTAGTGTCTTTGGACAGCTCTTTGGTCTTGGCCATGTTAGTAGTTGGATTCTTACTGATTGTATGGGGTGGACAGGTGTCTTTATGCAGCTAATCGACCTCAAACAGGTGCATCTAATTTAGGATAATAAATGGAGTGGAGGTGGACATTTTAAAGGCAGACTAACAGGTCTTTGAGGGTCAGAATTCTAGCTGATAGACAGGTGTTCAAATACTTATTTGCAGCTGTATCATACAAATAAATAGTTAAAAAATCATACATTGTGATTTCTGGATTTTTTTTTTTTTTATTATGTCTCTCACAGTGGACATGCACCTACGATGACAATTTCAGACCCCTCCATGATTTCCAAGTGGGAGAACTTGCAAAATAGCAGGGTGTTCAAATACTTATTTTCCTCACTGTATATATATATATATGCACTGGCGGCCAAAAGAGTTTTGGGGAATAAAAGTACCAATTTCTTCCCATAAGAGCAAAGTGGCATTCAACTGATCACAAATGTAAACATTATAGTCCCAATCGGACATTAATAATGTGAAAATGTATTATTGCAATTTGAAAAAAATTCAAGACTTAAACTACGAGTTCTCATCAAAAAATCCTCCATGTGCCGCAATGACAGCTTTGCAGAACCTTGTGTTCTAGCTGTCAGTTTGTCCAGATACTCGGGTGACATTTCAAACCACACTTCCTGTAGCACTTGCCATAGATGTGGCTGTCTTGTCAGGCACATCTCACACACCTTACAGTCTAGCTGATCCCACAAAAGCTCAATGCGGTTAAGATCCATAACACTCTTTTCCATTTATCTGTTATCCAATGTCGGGTTCTTTTCCCACTCTAACCTTTTCTTTTTTTCTGTTTCAAAAGTGGCTTTTTCTTTGCAAGGCCTGCACCAGAGTCTTCTCTTTACTGTTGTACATGAAACTGGTGTTGAGCAGGTAGAATCAAACTAGAGACTCTGATGTACTTATCCTCTTGTTTAGTTGTACATCTGGGCCTTCCACATCTCTTTCTATCTTTGTTAGAACCAGTTGTCCTTTGACTATGAAGACTGTATGTGTAAACCTTTGTATGAAATCTTCATACCTCAAAACAATGAGTTTCTAGAGAAAGCTGTTTCTTTTTTGCCATTTTTGACCTTAAGACATGCCAGTCTATTGCATACTGTGGCAACAATAAAACTAACACAAATACAATATTAAGCTTTATTTAAAAAAATCAAATGTCTTTCAACTGTGTCTGATATAAATGGCAAGTGATTTTCTAGTACCAAATTAGCAATTTAGCCTGATTACTCAATGGATAAGGTGTTGGAGTGATGGCGGCTTGAAATGGGGCCTGTCTAGATTTGATAAAAAATTACTTTTTTAAATAGTGATTGTGACTTTTTTTTTTTTTTTTTAACATCAGTAATGTCCTAACTATACTTTGTGATCAGTTGAATGCCACTTTGGTGAATTAAAGTACCAATTTCCTTCCAAAACAGCTAAATCTGTACATTATTCAAAACTTTTGGCCACCGGTGTATATATTTTTACCCCACTTGCTAATTGTTTTTTGTTTTGTTTTTAAGATGTAAACCTCACTATACGTTTTTCATTTTATGCTTAAACACAACTTGTCAATGCTATAATAAAAAGAAAAATTTAAAATCAACAAATTAATTAATGTAGTCTTAATATTGTACATAAATTTGCTTTTCCGATGTTTAGCGATTTCTACTGAAAAACAAGACTGAAAAATATTTTGTGCAGTGTATTAGCAAATCAACTTAAGCTAATTTTTCAGGAACTCATGGGTGAATGTATAACTTTGCTCAATGTGGTATAATCCATTTAGTGTTCTCACTTTCCAGTGCTGGACATGAAGAGTAATCTGCAGCGGTTAACGCTTTCATTCCTGTATCTAGAATTGAGAGCCCATGAATAAAGATGGCAGCATGCAGTCCAGGACGGTATACACTCCTTTCGGTTTAAGAACATATCTCATAGATGCAGAAAGGAATTTCATATTCGTTTCATAATGGTCCTGCTTTAAAAAACATAATACTATAAAATAAGCCCACTAATAGAGATGTTTTAAGCAATGACATATCTAACCGTTTTTCCCAGGAATTACATCCCAGGCAACAGAGTGATAATGTGGACATTGCAGCTAATAATGAATCATTTCTCAAAAATGTGTCATCAGTGCTTTCACTATTTAACTGTATATGAATCATAACTGTTTTGTAAGCAGAGATGCAGAGCAGAAGAGGGGTGGTTACAGTAATAGCCATTGTATTATATAGCACTTGGATGTTTTACAATAAGCATTACATGATTTAGGACATGTAGGACATGTTCCTGTATCAACATCTTGTTGGTCCTGGAACAACACTGCTATCAAAATCAGATTTGAAGGATAATTTTCCTATGTAGGTTTGAACGTCAGTAGCAAACATGATAAGGTTGACATGTTTAAGGTGAGTAACAGTTCCAGTAGCATTTTCACCTAAACACAGTTCAGTACAGTAAGATTACAAAAAGTTTTCAACTTTGATTTCTCAGCAGTTAGTGAATCCCATGCTGGTGGAACGTCTTAACTGATGTGGCTCAAGGTGAATCAAGATTGGTCACTTGCCTTGTCAGTCCATTCTAATCCTGATTTTGCAGCACCACAGTGGAGGAAAAAAAATACATTACTGTGTCAACAGCAAACCCAGATTGGTAGAGAACGGCACAAGTCAGCAACAAGAACTGTTCAGCCCGATGGTGAAAAAGCAGCATTTAATTAATTTGAATCAGTTCAAACTTTCCGTTTCAATTAATTAATTAATTCAAAACTTTGATTTAATGATAAATTTTCACCATTTAAATGTATACATTACAAAATTTAGTGGGGGGAAAAACATTTAGGTGTATACTGCGGTTTATTATTATGTAATGCTATATTGGTGCTTATAAATAAATTCGGTTATCATTTAGTGAAACAGTGTAAAAACATGCCTTGATCAATTTAAATTAGACCTTTACTGTATTTGTCTTAAAATTGATTAAAAAGTCTAAGTATAACTTCTAACTTTTCAATCTACTTGACAAAAATGACATGGCTGGAAGTGATGGGTCTACTGACTGGGGGGGAAGGAAAAAAAAAAACACAACACACCTTTTAAACCATTTCATAGCAAATCCATCAGTATACAGATATTAAATAAGTTTGAGGCTGAGAAAATGTAAAAGAAATTATTTAATTAGGCACGTTGCTCCAGGACCGACAAAGCATCCAGAATTGTGCCCTTCTTGGGCAAAACATTTTGGGCCTTTTAAAATGGTAAATTCCACATATGAAGGCAAAACACTACATTATACACATATACAAACACTATACACGCAAACTGCCACGTCCATCTTTTAATATACAGACAGTAGTCAAGTTCAGACAGATGAGTTCAGCAGCCTACAGTCAGACAGATGAGAGCAAGAGAGAGAGCGAGAGAGAGCGCGAGACAGACGGACAACAAAGACTGGGAGCAACAGACAGAAAACAAGAGATTAGAGAGGAAAAGGAGGACAGCAGATGAGAAACAACTACAGAGAATGATGGGAGCTACACAGTGAGGGGGTGGGGAAGTCACGATAATATATTCAATCTGATTCTCTGTTCCATTTTAATTGCCAAAGCCAGCAGCAGCATATGCAGAAATAAGGTGGGAGTGCAGCGATCCCAGTCAGTCATTCAACACAGACTGAGCCCTTGAGTGACACTGTTGTTGTGTAATGTGATGCGTTATGTGTGGGTGTTCATATACTCAATCACCCACAATGTTTAATACCTCACAATGCATCTGAATTACTTTAGCAGTTTTCAAATTCGAAGGGATATTTTAACCAAATTGAAAATCTTATCATTTACTCACAAATACCAAAGTTAGGGATCCCACAAGAGCCTTGACATAATTCAAACACTGCTTATGACAAGAAATGATGGCACATCTGAAACAAAGCCAAGTCAACTTGAACATCTCTGAGGAGTGCCCAATGTTTATCCTCACAGTCTTATCTCTGGTCATAAGTGTGTGCAGGTGTCAGGTCCAACCAACTTGTTTAAACAGTGTCATTACACACCGCTGTTTACACAGCACTTGATCTGATCTGCCACTGGTTAGAACAATTAGAGAACAAATTATAACAGGTAGAGGGGTTTGGACAACAATACAACAACAAATAAATTAAATCACGATGACAGTAAATACAATTTATGTCACAGTTTTCCCACAGATGGCTTGGAACCGCCAAGGGGCTTGTGAAATTGTGATAGTAAAGTCAAAGCTGAATTAAACTGATTAAAAATGCAAATTATTATTATTAATTATGTTGGCTTGAAGCCAACTAACTGTTATTCTACAAACTAAAAAAAAAAAAAAAGTGTTCTGACTAACTTTCAGGAAATTTCCCACTCATTTTCACAGGCAAAATTAGCTTGCGATTCACGTCAAATGTGTGCCAGAAGTTTGCTGCAAAGCTCAATTGCATGTGAAAGTAATTAGTGGCAAGTTTCTTGATTTGTGGAACTCTTGATTGTTGTAAGGACTTCTCCACCAGTTCCTGGTATTTTGCGTGCTTAAGCTCATTTGCTTCTTCAATTTGCTCTTCCCAGGACACTGTTGATCAGTTGTTTCGTGGCCTTAGGTGTGATGATTATGTCTGGCCAGAGTGATTTTGATTACTTGACCAGGTTGGCATTCAGCAGCCAGTCAGAAGCCATGAAGAAGAGGCCCAACCACCTCTAGTTTTTACACGTGGATGGAGTTTATCTCCAGCTTTCACAAAGTGGATGTACTTTTTTGGCATGGTGGTGCTTGCTAGTCCTAATGGCTGAGGCAATGTTCACAGCAACTGCCTTGAGCACCAAGTCATGGTGCCAACGACAACGGCCTTCCCCCAGGGTCTTTAAGCAGCTGAAGAGATGTTCCAATGATCCTCTCCCAGAGCACAGGAGCGTGTCTCACTCTTGCTCCAGACGTGAAGGTTTGCCAGGCTTGTCCAAGCACTGTATGACATGCTGCCAAGGAACATAGCATGATAAAAGTCTGCCTGTATGATGTTTGACCAGGCAACCCTGTGCTGTGGTATGCCATCTCACCTCATCCATGCTCCCTGCTGCTTGAGACTCACCGTCCTAAATACTCATTCCTCTTCCACGCCTGCTTGAATTTCTTGCTGGATTACATGATGTCTGACTTTACCCTGAACCATGCCAACCTGGGGCATTAAGAAATATCCCAAGCCTGCTCTGCCGTTTGCCACATTGCCCTCCAGTGCCTTGGTCGAGACTAAGTGAGCAGAAGAATCTTATTGGTCCCATACAGTGCAGCACTTCTGCGGGGAAGACCCAACAATCTGCGGAGAAAGCCACTGATCTACCTTTCCAGCGATTCAAACTGTTGACAAAGGAACCACGTACACCAGCAGTGGCCACAGGGATCGAGGCAGGATGGAATGTTGGTAGATCCAGGCTTTGAACCTACCAGGCAGGCCCGACTTGTTAAACGTAATGAGCAAGTCTTCAAGCTCTTTGTTGGACTTTTGAATGGCGGCAGAGTCTTTCAGTGTAATCAAAGAGCTTCTCTAGGCTCTTGACTGATTTCTATGTGATTGAAGGGATAGTAGTTCCAGAGAAAGTGGAATTTATCAAACACCTTCCTCCTCTTCAACACCATCCTCCTCTTCAACACCATGGACCTTGACTCAGGGGATTTAAAGCTCATCCTTGACCAGGTCATGAGCCTCTCGAGGCATTGAAGGATCCACCTACTCCCCAGGACAGTTGTTGTTGTAATGGTGAGGTCACCCATTTATGCTCTTATCGGGGGCTGTCGCACGCCAGACTTGGTTAGTGGGCCCCTGCACTCCACATTAGCTGACTTAGCCACCATATACATGGTAAAGGCAAAAAAAAAGAAAGAGATTGTGCAGCCTGTTATTAATTCCTTTCCTAAGCATTTGCCAGTCAGATGTTTCTGACCCAGATGTAACCCTCAACCAGAATTTGTTTAAATCTAGGATCAGGTCCTTGATCTTGCTGGGAACGTGGTGGTGGTGTAGTGCCAACTCAACTATCCCATGTGATATGGACCCATAGGTATTTGGCAGGTCCAGCCATACATGTAGTTATTTTTGAGGAGAAACTCAGTCAACGATTTGAGAAAAAATGCTGACAAACACTTTCCCTTTGACACCAATCAGCAAAATTGACAAATAGGTTGATGTCCCTTGGGTTTTCCTCTTTGGGGATCCAAACTCCCACAGCACAACTCCACTGGTCAGCCACTCTCCCTCTATGCCACATCACCCTCAAGATCTTCCAGAGGTGTCAGAGGAGTGCTAGGAATGCTTGTAAATGATGTAGGGTACAACACTGTGGTCTGGAGCAGAGGCTGAGAGCGAGTTGCCTTCATAATCTCCTCAAACTCTTTCATGCTTGGCTCCCTCAGGTCGTGTTGTTGGTGGTGCTGGGCTGATGAGAGCTTTGTAAGTGTCAAGCTTCTGTTCCCTCATCGGATCGCTCCGCGATTGACCTCAGTTGAGCACATGAGATGACCACTACGATTGTCCCCAAGCAGCAGTTTAGTAAAACCAAAGGAACTGGCAATAAACGCAGCATGCTCTCTCTCTCTCCCCCTTCTGTGCCACTCTTCAGGATGTCTAGAAGGTTGGCTAATTCTAGCTTCTCTTCTATAGAGGTCATGTACTGCTTTTTGAGGTTTCAGAGCTCCTGCCGCAGTTGGTGTATTTTGGTCTTACGGTTCATGATGTAGGTGGTGGGCTTGGTATGACGACCTTCAATATAGCCAAACCTTTCAGACGTATGATAGAAGTCATGGTTTTAAGTCGACTGTCTTCATCAACCTTGGCTATGGCTTGAACAATGTTGACCACGTCTCTGTCGAAATGTAACCATTCATTATGGTTACGGGCTGGGGGCCAATTAACCCATTGTCGTTGAACTACTCTGCAAGGCTCGGGAGGCTCAGATGCATTGAGGGACTGTGCTCTGTGGGGCGACTCCTGGCCAGGCTCCTCCATCTCACCAGATTCTAGCTCTGTGCACTGCACCTCATTCTCTCTCTCAGAACATTTAATTCTGACCTGATGGATTTTAAGGCCGCAGTTACATCTTATACTCCTAGTTGATAAGTAGTTTTCGCTGTCCTTTTCTGCATGTTCACCCGATGGCCAGTCCGCCCGTTATCGGCCCTAAAGTGCATCGGCCAACTGGGAAAATGCCGGTATGCCAGATTACCAGTCCAGCCCGGTTGTTCATCGATCGTATATGCTTCTGTTGAAGCCATCAGTCCACGTTCTAACCTTCAATGTTTAAAAATCACATTTGATAGTGGAATTCATGGTAAACAACTACATTACCAATGGTACATCAAAGAAATATAAACAAATCATAGAACTGCAAGCAACGAAAATCGATCTAAGGGTCTCCCTTCACCCTTAAACTACTTATATAGTTGTACATATCGGAATATTTTGCCGATATATATATATATATATTTTTTTTTTTTTCTTTTTTTTTTTACTTCTAAACAAAAACCTAAAATAAATGGTTTTATATATTTCCATAGTTTTATATTCAATGACATAATTTGCAATGCTTTATGAGATTGTAGTTTATGCCTTCATAAAAGTCAGTAAGTACAAAAGCCTTATACCTTTGTCTTTTATGTCCGATTTTTAAATAATTTTTGCCTCACATCAAAGTTTGTGATGTTGTGATTCACCTCGTAGCTGGTTGGTTTGGTTCATGGCTCAAAACTCTTTAATGAAGGATTTTATTAAAAGTCTAATGGAAGAAATGAATGGGGAAAATACTTCTGGAACCCAGACAGCTGAAAAAGTGGGCGGTCACAGTTGTGCTCTATTTTTACAGTCGTTTTAGGGTTTGTTGACATTATATCATCATGGCAACGAAGTTGTAAAACTGGCTCTAACTTTACACAGAAAGGATAACATCATGTTATCACACATATTATGTCTTGTGCCAACTTTTGAAATGGTGAGTATTTTAACGTTTACGGATTGGCCCCATTCACTTCCATTTTTAGAGCCAATATACATTTTTGTAGGAATCAATATTATGCCAAAAATGCTGTCGATTGAGCTTAAATTGTATTGAACTCGGAATCTTTCTTTAGTGAAAAGAATGAGGGGACCCTCTTTATGTAGTTTAAAATGCTTTTTATAAAGTTACTATTATGACTGCAGTCTTTATCTCATGTGAGTGGTCATGATTTTATACATATTTCAAAATTAAAATAATTTCATAGAGTAACAATTTCCCTAATTAAAAAAGTTGTACTGAGTGCACCTTTAAATTTAAAATATCAGGGGATACATCAAGTACATATTTAAGCTCATAGGGATTTAACTAACAACGAGGTTGGGAATTCCAGCCATAGAGCCAGAGGTCATTACACAAACCCACAATGTAATCTAATCCCCCCTAGAGAAGGGAATGGGATTGTGTGGGTGGCCTACATTCAACATTCAGTTTAAATATATTCAAGTCCATCACTTTCTTTCCTCTTATGCTATTAACCTCAAATTCATATTTGACCTTTAATTACCAAGTCTCTTCTCTCTGGCTAACTTTCACCTCAAAACTTTTGGCTAAATCTCATGCAGCCTGTAATGATCTACACCATTAGTTGTTCGTCCACTAAAAGATAAATCAATACGCTTGCAGAAAACAATCTACAAAAATGCACAAACGCCTCAGTCAGTCCCGTTAGATGAGAAAGGTTCTTCCGCCTCATTCATTTTGCTTTCTCTCTGCGTCTTTCAATCTCTCTGACACCTCCATCACTTCATCCCTCCCAGTCCCCTAATGCCCTTGTCCAATTTCTTCCAGGCAAAAATGGACCAATACAAATGAGCAGCTGCAATTTAGTAACAACCCAGAGTAATTAGAAACCCATTACAAGGGTCATCCAAAGACACCCGCCACTAAAACTCACACACAGCAAACAAACATGAATACAGAACGAGCGTGAAAAGTCACTGTATTAACTCCACAGCTGTGAGGCAGGGAAGGAGGAAGTGAGTGAGAAACCAAGACACTAAATCAGCAATATGCCATCTGTGTTCCATGCATTTTTTCCCGCTGCATACATGGACATGCAAGGTGTAGTTATTTAACCATAAAAACAGTTCTTGAGTGAACACACAAACCACTGTGAATGAGCCTCTCTCAGTGTTTATGAATCGAAATGGACTTCAAGATTATCACTGAAAAATTGCTTACATTTTGGGTTGTTTCTCACCAAAGCCTACTATGTTTTTAGAAGACTTGTTTTCCGATGTACTATGTATGATGTACAATGGAAAAACTTGTGCACCCCAAATCCTAGAAAAAGCATAAAGCCACCCAATTGCAACATAGCTTGCGGTGTAGACAAATATCTTGCCATTTTTGTGCAAAATATGCATCAGACAGCCCATAAACAATATGAGGGAAAAACTGAGCAAGTATAAACTATATTTCACCACCTAAACTGACGGGGTCACTGTGGTCAGTTGTCTTATTACTGCCTTAAGACTTTCTGACCTGATGGTATGAAAGAATGATGGAGGAGATATCAAATTATGAAAACATGATGGGTAATTATGGGCAGCTGGCACATTTTATTACCTCGTCAGTGGCATGCAGCGACAGATTGGCAGAGGGTAATTGATCTTAATTACTGTGCCCAACTGAAGGTCATATCACAGACACAGAGAATGAGACTGAGGCAGATTAGAAAGACCAGCTGCATACTAATACACAGTTGAACATGATTGTCTCACGGCATCAGGATCAACTATACACACCAGTGATTAAAGAGCGAGTAATTGGCGAGAAGGGTCGTGAAATACAAGGCAGTCGTTACTGCAGGCTGAAATGACTCCTCTCAGAAGAGAAAATATTTATTCTGCCACTTCTTCTGCTGGTAGTGTTGGTTTTAAGGCCTTATCATACCCCACTAATGAAAGATAAAACTCATTTGAAAATATAGATTTCACTCACTTTAAAGTGTTTAATTTCTGCAACAAGCATCGCCAAATGGAATTGCAAAATACAGGGATGCAAACTCAGAGATTAAAAATATGAGAAAATCATTGCAGGTGTTCCAGATGCATATTTTCAGTTGATTTGTTTGTATTTGAAGCTTTACTTAAAAGCTTTCATTTTAAAGTAACCCTTTCAATATATATATATATATATATATATATATATATATATATATATATATATATATTTGCACATCACTTTGGCCAACTGTCATTGTTTTTAAATGTGCTGTAAAAATAATAGTGACTGACTGACCATTGTTATGTGTGGAGGAAAAAGTGTGAGGCTTGAAAGCTGAACACCACCATCCCAACTGTGAAGCATGGGGATGGCAGCATTATGTTTTGGGGTGCTTTGCAGCAGCAGGGACTGGTGCACTTCACAAATCAGATGGAATGATGAAGGAAAATTATGTGGATATATGGAAGCAACATCTCAAGACTTAAGGACAACAAAGTCAAGGTATTGGAGTGGCCATCACAAAGCCCTGACCTCAATTGGTGGGCAGAACTGAAAAAGCGTGTGCGAGCAAGGAGGCCTACAAACCTGACTCCAATGCTACCAAATACTAACAAAGTGTATGCAAACTTCTGATACACTGGGAATGTGATGAAAGAAAAAAAAAAAATTCTCTACTATTATTCTGACATGTCACATTCTTAAAATAAAGTAGTGATCCTAACTGACCTAAGACAGGGAATATTTTCTACAATTAAATGTCAGGAATTGAGGAACTGAGTTTAAATGTATTTGGCTAAGGTGTATGTAAACTTCTGACTTCAACTGTACATACACATATATATTTTAGGGCTGTCAATTGATAAATTGTTTTTTTAAATCAAAATGAATTACATGGTGTCCTGATTAATTAATCGTGATTAATCACATATACAAATATTTGCTGAGAAAGCCCCTCATATAACAATAATTCAATATAATGCTGAAATAATTAGACATAGTTATCTTTAAAATATATATATATATATATATATATATATATATATATATATATATATATATATATATATATATATATATATATATATATATATATATATATATATATATATATATATATTCAGATAATTAAAGTGCATTACATTCTCGTAGCAGAAGAGTTAATCATTGATAAGACAACACAAAAAAAGCGGCTTTAGAATACAATGTATTGTTTACTACCATATTATTGATCATAAGCCAATCATTGGCATACAGTTCACAGCAATCCATTTCACAAGTGAATTTGTAAATCAGTTTGAGATTTATTATGAGGGCTTGTTTAAGGACTCGTCAATGAACAGCTGCATCAGACATGCTTGTGTAGCGTCTTGGATGCGTTGCATCATAAACATAAAATGTTTATGTTACTGAGTCAAGTTAAATGTAGTGTAATACCTAGAACACATCTTGAGATCTGTTAGTTCGGATTTGCACTCCAAGTGTTTTTGAACGCAAGAACCTAACGCGTGTTTGTATTGTTTCTGCTGCTCAAGAGTTTTCTTCTTCACTATATAAACTGCGCATTGCCACGCAGCTGAAGTTTCACTTACTGCCCTCTGAAGTAAACAGGTGGTACTACAAGCTTGCATTTCTCAGGAATCTTCCATATTACACACCGTATACACACATATACATACATACACAATGCATCCAGAAAGTATTCACAGCGCTTCACTTTTTCCACATTTTGTCATGTTACAGCCTTATTACAAAATTGATTAAATTCATTATTTTCCTCAAAAGTCTACAAACAATACCCCATAATGTCAATGTGAAATTAGTTTGTTTGAAATATTTGCAACCACACAAAGAAGGCAGCATGTGATCCTAACAGGTGGGGTGTGAAAAGAATCAGTAAGAGCAACAGAAGTTGGCTGTAGGTGAAGGTCCTGGCATACAAACCCCACTGCTGGTTGAAGGTCTGGAAATCAACTTCATTATAGTCAGATGCGCATCCAAGGCCTCGCTCTCACAGCTAGATTGCCACACGATGCCAATTGCAAGCTGACAGCTTAAATTTCATGTGACACGATGGACATTTATAATTAATGGAGCCCTGGTATGTAGCACAGGCAGTCATGTGCAACAAGCTCACTAGATCCACAAAAAGGTCAAAATCACATGTATTCCGCCAAGTTTGCATGTGTACATACTTTAAATTCAAACATTTTAATTAATTCCATAATCTATTTTTTTCCCCTTTATCATAATTGAAGTGTCATATGTAAACGCATTCAGACAGTACATTAAAGGAAAGCAAAAATAGAAAATTCTGTCATTATTTTCTCACCCTAATTTTGCTCCAAACTTGTATTACTTTTTCCTGTGGAACACAAAAGTAGATTTTAGACAGAATGGTATTTTCATTGCATATATTTTCCAAACAGTGAAAGTGAAGACTGAGGTTGTCATTCTGCGTAACATGTCCTTTTGTGTTCCACAGAAGTCATACAGGTTTGGAAAAATTTCCAAACCTGGAACAATACTATTCCATTTAAACATGTTGCCATGTAAACATGTGGGAAGAGTATTTTTAGACGCCCACCACTGTTGCCATGTAAAACCATCTAGGGAGGAAAAATGACCTTTTTCCTACTTTATATTCCAATCTCCTTGCCTTCGTGCAGTTTTGCCTCTGGGTTAAGGATAACAACAAATCACTGCTCGCAAAATCACTTCCCTCTCAAAAGCCCCCTCCCATCAGAGCTCTTTTCTAAAAGATACGAATCTGCTGAGAATCTTTCAGGTTTCAAAGGGTTTATCAAAGATGATAAAGTCTTGCACTTGTGTGTTCTTCCCCACAATAACATTTTAACAATGGGAAAAAACTAATTTTGTGTTAATTAGTGTTATGGGCCTGGCTGAACATCGCCCCTCAGTTATGCAAGTTTAACTGCATTCACACAAAATGTCTTCATAAATGTCAAAGAATATTTAGCGGAGTCATTATTTAGCAAAAAAAAGGTAAATCTTCCCAGAATCTAAATGTCAGGCTATCAGTTGGTCATAAAAAAGGAATTTTATGTAAAATTAGGACAATTAGGGACTTGGTGTTTTTGTGCATTAAATAGAGATAGAGAGTGAGACAGAGAGAGAGAGAGAGAGAGAGAGAGAGAGAGAGAGACTGATACGGAGACTCACTCTGTGATCTCCTCTGTTACAGTGTGCTCCACCTGCAGACGGGAGTTGACCTCAATGAAGTAATGTTTACCATGTTTATCCACCAGGAACTCAACAGTGCCAGCATTCTCATAACCCACCTGAGGGAAGAGATGAAATGAATTGAGCTATGAGCACTGCATACAGTTTAGAGCTTCACAGGCAAAACATAAATGTACAAATTAAAAAGAGTCAAAAAATATACATATAAAAGCACTTTATTTTTGTTACAGTATGATACCCTAGCAGGAGCATTTTCTCAGAAGAGGCAGAATAATACAACAAAAAATATATAAAAGAACATTAATGAAGAGAAAAACAGCAAAACAAGTAGTATGAAATCTAAATACTGTGACTGTCCCACAGCAACACCAGCGGATTCAATTTCAAAGGGAGGCAATAAGAAATTATATTTTGCATAAAGAAAATAAAGCCTTTAGGATTCTGCATCATTTTTATGACAGTGAACTACATTTTTTCCAGCAGATTATTTTTCTGTAATGAGAGAAGAAAAAAAACAACACTATATTCTCATTCCTGTAATAATGTAAATGAAAATCATCCTGTCCGGACACTTTTTTATTATTATTATTATTCTTCAAATCAGCACAAATTAAGTAAAACAAAATACCACGATGTATTCTTATTAATATAAAACCCCATCTCGCAAAGACAGTATAAGAAGCTTTTAGATTCTTTCTGTAATTTTGTTTCACTTGTTTTTATGACAATGTTGAAATAAAAAAAAAATTATTGTAGTAACAATAACTGTAGTATTATTGCATTGTGGAGGAAACTATGGTTAAAGCTGAAGTGTGTAAAATGTTCAAATATTTTCTCCTATCACAGATGTGTATGCAGACACTATAACCAAGTAAGGTAGGTTGAATTCCCCAAAAAGTGTAAACACTGTGGCTCTATAGTACCATCAAAACACTATGTTTATTTGAACATACCAACCAGCACGAAACAGAAACATTGACTCAACCAATGCCGTGAGTCTGGGGTGGGACTATACAATTTTCTGACCAATGGCAGATTGGGGGGGAGTGTTCAGAAAACCTGTTTAAAACCAGTCATCAATATTTATTATTCTATTTGGTGACACTAGTGGCACAGAAATGTCACACTTCCACTTTATCTATGGTACATGTGTATGAGGGGAGGGCGGTTTTGAAAGAAAGGCAGCAAGACAGCAGGAAGTCTGTTACTAGGCCACGTCTTGACACACGTGTACATGCATAACATCTAGCCCAACAGGGAGCTTCCATAATCCGGTCGCCAAATTTCACAGAAGTGTGATCCAATTCATCCTTAGCCCTCTCTAATTTTGCCAAATTTCCCAACATAACACATTCAGATACACACCCACTCACGCACACACACTCAAACACAGTGTTTCGAGAGTAAAGCATCCTTGAAAACAGGACTAGAGATTATCCATTATTCTCAGTAACTTCTCACACACTCACTGAAATACAACGAGCAGATTAAATCTATTAGACAAAACAATTGCAAATAAAGAGATGAAAATAAGACAAAATGCAGTGCGCTCACTGGAACGGACAGTATGATTACAGACAGGTAATTAAATGGTAAGTTGAGAGGAGGAAGAGGACAGATGGCATTCAACAGAGATCACTAAGGAGGGTGAGAGAGAAGGAGGGATAGAAATGAGTAATTATGAGTTTCACAGCTTGATACAATTTCTAATTACTTCACAGCATCCATAGAATAAACAGGATGTGCCGATAGGCTGCGTCAAAAGGCAGAGAATGGGGTCTTTGGGCTCTGTTTTTAAGTTAATATATGAAATCATAACAGAAAAGGAGGGAAACCGAGAGAGGAAGCTTGAAAATGGAAATTGTCATTTACCTACCCCCATGTCATTCCAACCCCATTTTATTTTCTTTCTTCATTGAAACACATAAAGAGACAGCCAAATCCAGCCTAAGGTGGTTTTGCTGGTCTTTGCTGGTTTGAGCTGATCTAGCTAGTCTCCCAGCTTGGCCAAGCTGATGATTTATAGCTGGTATTGGAGGCGAAGCTTAGAACCATCAGAAAAGTTAATGCGGGCTGGCTTGTGAAGGACTTGTGTGTGCTGCTACAGTTCTGGCTGGATAGCTCAATTGAACCTGTTTGTCTGATTATTTTTTATGGGGATTTACTTATAATTTCTTTTTATAAATGGATTCCAAGAAACTACTAAAACCTGAACTAAGAAAATTCTGCTTGGGCTGGCCCTTCCAACGAGCAGGACTAAGGTTTGTGTTGGCACTGTTTCAGGGTGTCAGCATCTTCTGCTACAAGGTATTGCTACCCATGCCAGCCTATTGCTTTTCTCTTTTATTTCTGGTTTGTACATCACTTTCACCTCTAGAAGCACACTGTTTTTTAGGGATGCTGGTAGGTAGATAATAGATAACCACGAGCATCTTGTAACACTTTAGAAGTCTTAAAATGTAGAAAAGTCACATGGTCACACTGGGAGCATACATCCCCCTCCCGTTTCATTGGATGGTAAAGAGAAGCTTGTACATTCTGCCTAACAATTCCTTTGGTGTTTCACAGAAAAAGAAAAAAAAAATTACAGGTGCAGAATGACATGGGAGTGAGTAAATTAATGACAAAACTCACTTGTGGGTGAATAACATTTCCATAAAACCCGCTTGAATGTTTCACTAAATGCGTCACTAAAGTAAACAATGTCATGAAAATATCCTTGTCTTTTCTGATGATTAGCAGTGAAGACAATTTATGTTAACAATCAAATGTAGCAGCTCAAGTTGCTTCACACACACAGGGGGGGTTATAACATTGAGCGTTGAATGTAGGTCTAAAATCAGGCTGTGATCCCCAACCTGTGCATCAGGCACTCGGCAGAGCAGCTGTCTCCATGGCAACAGCTGCCATTAAAAAAAAAAAAAAAAAAAAAAAAAAAGGGCATTAAAATGTGAGAGAACTTTGTCATGTTAATGCCAATCAGAAATGCATTGCTCCATGACAACATGGTTACCCATTTAAAGGAACACAGCAAAACATTTTGAAAAAAAGATGCAATTAAAGTAAATGGTGACAGAGTCTAACATTCTGCCTAACATCTTTTGTTTTGGGTTCCACAGAAGTCATGCTGGTTTGGAACAACTTGAGGGGGAATATATTATGACAGAATTTTCATTTTTTGCGTAAAGTAAAAGAATTGCAACATCCCTTAGTTATAAAAAAAAAAAAAAAAAAAAAAAGTTACAATAACAAAAGGGTCATAAGCTTTGAGGAAATGTGAAGTTCGCATTTCTGTACAAGCAATTATATGAACGACTGATTACAAAAGCTTCCCGTCATCGGGTCAACAATAAGAACTGGAGTCTGTCAAACATCATCACTTTGAGCATCACAGAGGATGGATTGAAAGATATTCAGAAACGGAGCATGAAACGACGATGGCTTCGAAGGTCATGCATGAGATCTCATATTTCTGTTTATTGTGGTTCATATTCTTAAATGGCTACTGCTAAAGACAGTGTTGAACGTCAGTGTTGAACGTCTGCTAAAGGTCAGTTGGAGTCAAATCAAATTGTGTCTTTCTACAAACACGAAGAACGGGCAACATTATCGCACATGACATTTCCATTTTAGTGACATACAGCCCTAATTATTAAACATGACGAAGACAAACCATTTCATCCTTCACAGTTGCTTGAAACTGCTGCCATGCTTTAAAAATTGAATTAAACAATTATAAGAGCCAGGGAGAATTTTCTTTGACATAAAAGACGGAGCCAAGACTGAGAGAACAGAGGGATACATCCCGCTGCTCTTAAGAGGACAAGTCATGTGAAAAGCTGCACTACTCAGCAACAGGAAAGGAGATAGAGGAGAGCTTCAAATATCTGCGTGAACATGTCAAAAGCTCAAATGAGGTTTTAATGCTTGCGCTGTGAAATCTGCAAGGCATGGACATCTTCATTTTCCTCATACAAATGATAGAACAGATGGAGGAAAGATTTCAGCTCTCTTTCTCTTTATCCATCTCTTGCTCTCCTTCAAGTTCCCTTGCTTCTTGCACACACATTCTAATGTTTCCTATTGGTTTTGCAGCGAGGGCCACCAACCCCAAAAGCCATCCCTGAAATTAGGCCTAACTACTTTAAAAAAAGAATACTACTATATTGCTTTGTCCCAAAGGCAAGGGAGGTTACTTTGTGCATACGACACCTTAAAATGTTGTCTCCATTCTAGTTGCAAAAGCATTTCCAAAAGGTAGGTAACTTAATTATGCTGCTTTTTCAGATATCTCGTTTTAGCCAAATTCTTAGGTGGCATCGTGTGTATCCTATATGGAGAAGGCAATTCCAGAATGCATTAAGGTAAGCTCTGTGATAAAAAGAAATCCAAGATGGTGGCAAAGTGAAAAATGTTAACAACTGTTTTTAAAGATTTCCTTTTTCAGTGGCATACCCAAAAATAAAAGCTTATAAAATCAACAACAACAAAAGAGTTCATTATCCTTGTAAAGGAAACTTAAAAAAAATAAAATAAATTATGATATAGATTAGAATAAATTCTGAGACTCTCAGCCAAAGGACAGTAACCGCTGGAGAAAGAAGAAAAAAAATTATACATTATACATCTCTGGGTGTAAATAAGGTGGCTATGAAAAACTGCTTTTGTTTTGTTCCCAATCATGTCAACTGTATCTAAGAAATCTTGTGTATCTTGTGTTAAGACAAAGCAATCAAAAGCTATAGCATTACAAATATAATTTGTCCTAGTGTCCAAAAAGAATTTATCATTAACCATAATGAATTTGAAATAATAATTTTTTTTTTTTTTTATTGTTTAGGATTCTCTCCCCAATTTGGAATCCCCAATGCGTTCTAAGTCCTTGTGGTGGCGTAGTGACTTGCCTCAATCCGGGTGGAGGATGACGAATCTCAGTTGCCTCCACATCTGAGATCCTCAACCCCTGCATCTTTTCACGTGGCTTGTTGAGTTACTGTGGCAACCTAGTACGTGTGGAAGCGTCACACTACTCTCCATGGCATCCACAAACAGCTCAACTCTCGCCCTACTGAGAGCGAACCACATTATAGCGACCATGAGTAATGGAGGTAATCTAACGTGACTCTACCCACCCTAGCAACCGGGCCAATTGGTTGCATAGGAAGCCTGACTGGAGTCACTCAGCACACCCTGGATTCAAACTTGCGACTCCAGGTGTGGTAGTCAGTGTCTTTACTTGCTGAGCTACCCAGGACCCTACAAATTAGCTTTTTGAACATATCTTTCCAAAAGTACACATTACACAGTAAGGGTTCTCATTTCATTTTACGACAGACATTATAGCCTGCGGTTCAGTCAGCAAGAGAGTAATCCAAGCAGATTTGATGAGGAAGTGAGCTGTCGGACTGATTCAAACCAATAACTCCTGTGTTTGAATTAATCTGATTCACCAATCAGTTTGACCGATTCATTAAAAAGAACTATACAAATGGAGTGTTTTTTTGCATGTTGCCCTGCATGTGTGCTGTTGCATGGGATTAGCAGAGACAATACAATTGAAAGAATTGCTAAATTATTTTCTATATATTTTTGTATTTCTTTTGTCACATTCATTTCACAAACTCACAGCTAATATATATATATATATATATATATATATATATATATATATATTCAGTCACACTAAACCGCTTGACACACAGAATACTTCATTTGTCTTTTGCTCTCTCTTTCACACACACACACACACACACACAAATGCATTCACATATTCCAGAATGCTAATCAACTGACAGCAAAGTGACCATTAGGGCTGAAAGGGTTTAAAACCTTTTTCTGAGTGTATGTTGGTCGAATCCAGTAATGGCAGTCAAAGGAAATGAACACAGTGAATGGACATTTCAATGTGCCAGCACTATACTGAGCTGATTCCAGCATCTCTAAATATTTTTATGCATGTTTATTTAGAAACTCTATATTGAAAAATGGCTGTATTAAAAATAAATAAATGAAAAAAAAAAAAAGAAAATGGGAAAAAAAGTCTTCAATTACAACTGAAAGAACTTTGAAAATAAAGACGTTTTATAAATAGTGTAATAAATGTCATGTTTATGGTTCATCGGACTGACAGAAACCCAGCAAGGCAGGCATGTAATGGCACACATAGAGGGAGGTGGTTTATGGATGTGTATGCACAAGCCCCCCCCCCCCCCCCCCCACCCCACACCCCACACACAGTGACAGAAATTGCAAAAACTGCTGCCAGTTTATATTTTTTTAACTTGATACTTTGAAGAAATTTAAGAGTAGAGTTTGAACATTTCCCAATGACTTTGTATAACTGTTCAGCATTTAAAATGTACATAGATCGAAGTGATGTCATTGTAATATCTGCATATCAGTGTTTGATGCACAAATTTCCAGCAGCAGCGATCTGCCGCTATTGAAACTTTATTGCCACTATTGATTTTATAGCTACATTTTTGTAAAGCAATTTTTACAAAGTCATGATCTTGCCATTTATCTAATTGCATTGATGATTTAAAAACACAGTGTATTGTAAAATAATGGCAAGAAAACTGGTCTTTCTAACGAGTTGTCCTCACAGGATGCTCGGGGAAAAAAAAAAAAAAAAAAAATCAACCAGTAGTCCATTTTAGGAGCAAATTACTCTTTTGAGCCAATTCTTTTAATTAAGTTTAAAAGGCTCAATGAGTTACTGGTTTGAATCAGTGTGATGAAATATTCCCCGAATGACTTAATGAATCAGTTGGAGCAGTTTATGAATCAACATTTGACTCACATAACAGAAGACATCATTTATTTTAGAAATGAAGCAAGAGCTGCTTGGTATACTTTGATTTGGGAAACTGTCATATGAACAACCTGTCAGTAATGATAATGACTATGTGTAGTTTAAAAAAAAAAAAATTACAGTTGCCTCAGTCATTAAGTTTTTAATCAATTATAATTGAATTCAAAAATATATGTTTAAATATAATATATATGAATAAACTAATATATATTTTTACATCAATTTGTATACTGAAATGTGACTGCTCCTTTCTTTCTTGTATAGCATAATGCAATTTTTCTTGTAAAGCCTGAAGAAAACAATAATGTGTAATGAGTTTGACAAACAAAGCTCTGATGCAGCATTTCATGTACACAAAACTAAAGCCCTAAAATCTAAACTTGCTTAAAAAAATAAATAAATAAATTATTTTACTGCCTTGCAAACACTGGAATTTCTTTCAGAAAATTCAAATGTGGTTAAAATCTACTACAGCTAACAGACCATTTATGTTAATAATGGCTTTTCATAGGTGAATAAATTATTTGAAATATAAAAATGGCAACAAACATTAGGCACTGAAGAAAGGATATGCCACTTATACAAAAGTACAATGATGCATAGTGTTTAAAGGCGCAAATAAGCCTGAAGGGAAGATGATGTTCATATACAAAGTGCAGAGTTCACTGCATTAGGGACCAAATAATTAAGGAGGGTATAAATCCAAATTAAACTGCAATTATCGAACATCTGTTTACATCCCTTGGTATGCCATGCTAGCGTGTTATTGTTATATCCAAACAGGACTAAATAAAACTCAGCATATCTCTGAGAAGCGTCATCAGAACTATTGCTGTAAATCACACAAATATGTGTGTTCTCGGGGGCATTTTATAAGACACAACAAAGGGAGTCTTTTGAGAAATCACTCTTTTGATTTCGAGTTAGCTGTCAGTTTGAGTTATGTGGTTGTGTACATTTCTTGCTAACATCAGACTGATCAACTGGTGCTTACATGTGATCAAAAAGAAAAATTATGTATAAACAGTAAACAGATGTTGGTTGCAGGTGTTAGCCTGGTGTCTAAAATCTCCAAAGAAAAAAAACAGCACTTTTGTCAGTAGATAAAAATCTTCTAATCTTCAGCAGATAAAATATCAAACCTGTCCAAATGCTAGTGCATACAGTCCACTGTTCCCTCAGATTGGCATGCTCAGATAAAAATGTGCCAAAAGAAAAATAAAACAATCTAATAACGCAAAGAAATGATTAGGGTGGATTTGGGAGGGGGTTTGAATAATTGAAGTACTGGATTGCGATAGAGATATACAGGCACTTGGTTATTTTGCAGATGCTGCTGTATTTCTGTAACAGCTTGTCCGTTACAGCAATCACAGACCATTTTTTCAGTCTTGGCAAACATACAAACATACATCCAGTGAAATGGATGAAGGGAAACATTACATGGCTGCTAAAAGTGCTGGCCAAATCAATGGCACAGCAGTGCTGCCTGCTGTCTAATTTAGTATACTACATTCTGAGGATCTACTGCAGACTTTACTTTGAGATTCAAAATTACAGATGCATCTTTTGTTTACTAAAATTGCTTAGCGCTTGTGGCTTCAAATCTCTTAGCCCTCTCTTTCCATTTTATCTCTCTGAGAATCTAGATAGTCTCTCAGGCAACCTTACAAATTAAAAAGTTAACTTGCAAATCAAGAGCCTTGGATAGGTCTCTATTTTCACATACAGTGACTCCTATTTGAACACTTAATGCAAGAATGTCATTGCATGTGGCAATCATTTTAAATAAAAAGAAGCACACTTTTAAGTATAACTAATTCCTAGGAAACCTTATGTAATAAAAAAAAATAAAACAATTGACAAAAGAGAAATAGTATGTCAAACTCAAAACATGTCTACAGTAATGTGATGAACTACACCTCACCCTGCTAGAACACCTATGTGAACCAAAGGACCAGTTAGTTCAATGTAATTGCAAATATGGCTATGAAAAGCCACTTGATTTGATATTTTCCTATCTAATACAAAGAGTCATTCATTTTTAAGCAGCTTAAATGTCCAAATATTTTTGAGAGCCACTGTAGGCACAGAATCTCCAAATGCCCCTTAAAACTCAGTACATGGGCAACAGTGTATTCATACATTTTTAATCTATTTTAAAAAGTGATGTCTTTGTTGTATTTGCATAGGGCTTGAAAGAAAGCCAATGCAACCATCTGTCAGATGTGTTCATTTGTACCTGTCGGGCGAGGTTAACAGAGTCAGCAGTCAGTCGGTCTCTAAGGTGTTGGTCGAGTTGTGAGGCCGGGGCAATCTCCACCACCTTCTGGTGTCTCCTCTGGATGGAGCAGTCCCTCTCGTACAGGTGAATGACATTGCCGTATTTATCGCCTACAAACAGTGGATCAATCAGCTTATCATTACACAGAAGTCTAAATACCATCTGGCACTGTAAACAATCAAATCTGCTTGTATTTCTCCAAAATATCATCAACAATTACATAACTGATCAATAAACACTATGCATATTAGAAGGCAACAGAGCACTGCACCATTCTGTTAGTTGTCAAGAACAGTGTGCTCTATGTAAATACACAAATATGCTTTAATTAGCTGCCAGCCACTTCTAGCAGAAATGTCATTTGCTTTTGGAGGTTTTGGAGTGCTTTTCAGTGATAATGTTAGACTGATCATTACTTGGCCTGGAAACAGATGTAATATTAGAGTTATTTACAGTTTTTGAACACAAACCAAGTATGGACTTACCCAGGATCTGCACCTCGATATGTCTGGGTTTCTCAATGAATTTCTCCACAAACAGAGCTCCATTGCCAAAGGCTGCTAGGGCCTCAGAGTACGCTCGCTGATAGTTCTCTTCCAGTTCCTTAGTGCACAAATAAACACGGGGTCATTGGAATAAATAATCAGTACCCCAAATCATACAGAACCAGAAGGGACCCAATTTCAAGTAAATTTAGAAAGTTAAGTAAAATTAACAACTTTTCCAATGCCATTTTTCCCTTGTATATTTGCAGCAAACTTATACAGTCCCACTATGAAACACCAACGGTTACAAAAGCAGTGGGACACAATGATTTTTTGTTCCTTATATTTTCATTTTGGTGGCGATGTTGGTTGTCTGAACTTATGACAATGAAGGAGGAGAGTATTATTTTCCTAGCTCAACATCTGGTTGTGAATTTTCCAAAGAGGCAAAAGTCAATAGAAGATGTGTGACCGTTACTGAGCTTTTCTTTAGTATATTGTTTGTATCTCTTTGATTTGCTCACATCAGCATCAGCTAGACTGTAATTTTACATTGCAATTTAAACTATGTATTATACTACAATTTTATTAGTTATTTGGTGAGTGCTAATATTGGAGCCTGAATACCAGTATCTGCACAGCAAACAAATTCAAAGTCCAATTACCTCACATAAAATGCTAGACAAGGGTTCATTCAATTCTGAAAAAAATTAATAATTACATACATATATACAAATATTAAAGGGATAGTTTAGCCTCATGCCATCACAGGTGTGTATGACTTTCTTTCTCACAAAGATTTCTAGAAGAGTGTTTCCGCTGTGTACGTCCTTACAACGCAAGTTAATGGTGACCAGACCTTTCAAGCTCTAAAAATTACATAAAGGCAGTATAAAAGTAATCCATGTGAATCCAGTGGTCTAATATACTGTACAGTTGAGGTCAGAAGTTTACATACACTTAGATTGAAGTAATTAAAACTCACAGATTTAATATTAGCAAACTATAGTTATGACAAGTAATTTAGTCATTTACTTGACATACATTTTTACAAAAATTGTTTACAGACAGATTGTTTCACTTTTAATTCACTATAAATCACAATTCCAGTGGGTCAGAAGTTTACACACACTAAGTTAACTGTGCCTTTAAGCAGCTTGGAAAATTCCAGAAAATGATGTCAAGCCTTTAGGCAATTAGCTTCTGATTTAAAGTCACTGCCTCGCTGTTTCAAAATAAATTGTGGACATCAACAAGTCTGGTTCATTCTTGGGAACAGTTTCAAATCCCTGAAGGTACCACGTTCATCTGTACAAACAATACTACGCAAATATAAACACCATGGAACCACGCAGCCATCATACCGCTCAGGAATGAGATGCATTCTGTCTCCTAGAGATTAATGTAGTTTGGTGTGAAAAGTGCAAATCAATCCCAGAACAACAGCAAAGGCCTTGTGAAGATGCTGGAGGAAACAGGTAAACAAGTATCTATATCCACAGTAAAACAAGTCCTATATCAACGTAACCTGAAAGGCTGTTCAGCAAGGAAGAAGCTTGCTTCTTCCTTGCTTACTTTTGCTTACTTTTTGGATAAATATCCTCTGGTCTGATGAAACAAATATTGAACTTTTTTGCCATAATCTCCATTGTCATATTTGGAGGAAAAAGGGCTTGCCTTCCATAGGAAGGAATTGAAAGCGCTCACTCACATTTGCTCACTACGCGCCAGTGGAAACATACGACAAGAATGCCAAACTGCTAGTGTTTTTAGCAACACGCATGTCTAGATGTAGAACACAGGCTAAATATCGAAAATTACTCAGCTTAACGTTGATATCATGGAGTTATCAAAATAAATATTGATATCGTTTTATCACCCAGCCCTAGCTAAGGTGTATGTAAACTTCTGACTTCAACTGCATATATATTAAAGCGATATAATCACTTTAGAGAATTTTAAAGTATTTAAATACACTAAACGTTCTCCTTTGTACAATTTTACTCTCAGGCACCACTTACCTCATACTCCCTAACCACCCGCATTCCACGGCCTCCTCCCCCATATGCGGCCTTAAAGATGATTGGGAAACCATAGGTGTTGGAGAACTCTTGAGCTTGCTGCAAAGACGAAATGGGACCATCTGTTCCAGGTACAACTGGCACACCTACAGATGACCAAAGATAAAAAAAATATATAAAAAAATAAATGAGAGCACCACGGCTTTTAGACATGGAAACACCAATGCCTTCTTCAAAGTACCATAGAGTACCATAAATAAGGTGGTACATGAATATGGAAATCATTCAGTGCCATGATATCTAGCAAAGTATTATGGTATTACCATCTGATACAATTGCTGTTAAAAAGATAAAAAGGTACCAGCTACAAAAAGCTAGCATTAAAATTGAATACCCAGCATTGTGCATATAAATTCATGAACATTCTTCATATTGTGCTCACTTAACATTTTAGCCATCTTTACCATGTAAAGCAGAGTTTGGAATTAGTGTATATAATCTAATGAGAACAGGGTATGTTCGCCAAAGAAAACAAGACTATGGATGTTTGCAAAGGATGCTTTACCTGCACTCGTGGCAATGGCACGGGCCTCAACTTTGTCCCCCATCTTGCGCACCACCTCTGGGTTGGGGCCAATAAAACGTACCCCAGCATCAACACAAGCCTGGGCAAAATCTGCTCTTTCTGAAAGGAAGCCATAGCCTGGATGGATGGCATCCACATTATTCTCCTGCCAGGTACAGATTGTGAAACATTACCAACTGGCACAGCTATTATTTTATCAAAACTAATCCCTCTTCAAATGTTTTGATAGTCACATTTTCAATTGTTAGTGTGCACGCACGCACACACAATGACCCAGACAAAAAGAAAAGAAGAAATAATGCAGATGATTTATATACTGAATGTGAAGAATGGGTCAAAAAACTGGGCATTTTGACTTTTAGGTTGCAATAGGTTCTCTTGTTACCTGAGGGCACTGGTCACTTGGTCGTTTCATCATCTACCCTCCCCTTAGTCCTGGCCATGATTGTACCACAGTATCAGATTTGAAGTTAAAATTCTGAAAAGCAGTAGCTTTCCTCCAAGCATACAGCCCAAATTCCCCTACAGTACAAAATGTTTTGTACACTTATTTATTTATTTTTTTAATCTGCATCAAAGGTTAGCAGATTAAGTTCTCTAACAAGTCATGACAAGATGTAAGGAATGTTTCACATTCACTTTACACAACATTGGGTCATTTAAGACCCAAATTAGCCCTCTTGTTAAATTGAAAAGCTGATAAAGCAATTCATTTATTGACTGACTGATTGCCTTATTATCTCTGGTATTTAATCAGGAAATGAGTTGTGGGCTTCAACAGTTGCCTGTTGAGGATTTTTATGGCTAAATGCTTCTTGGCAGTAGTGTCTGAACCATTCATCACATGGCATAATTATGTGCAATTACTGCACTTAGCAGGAATGTTTGCAGTCGATCTGTCCAATGACTGCGGCTGTGTATTTTATAGGTCATGTGATTCTAATCTGCTGCTTACTGTATCACCACACAAACACTTAAAAGCCTCAGGTGTTAAGAGAATGTGATTACATTGTAGTCTTTGAACTCATGTACAGCACCAGACCCTAACATAAAAATTAAGATGTCACTTCACCTATTTCAATATGCAGAACATTATGGAACAATTTATCACCTGAGACAACCTCTGCCCAGTGTTTCTCTTCCTTTCAAGCAGTTGTGTGTCAGCTATCTATACTCCATTACATCCTCACAATGGTTAATTGTTACCACATGTTTGCTTAAGTTATTACTGAACTACTTGAAGATAGTGGCGGACATGTAACACTAAATATAAAATAAAAAAATAAATATAACAATGGCACGTTTAATATATATATAAGCAAATAGTCTATATCAATTAAATTTGACCTTTTGTGCATTTCAATATTTTAGCAAATAAAAGTATAAAATATCACACATCACTATCATGCTGTAGAACGATCCAAAAACACTTTCATTTGCAGTACAACCCATTGAAGATACTGTACGTCTATCCCTCACAGCCTTGTTGTCATTCCCATCAAAAATCAAAGATGCTGCTGCTGTAATGTCTATAGTCTGAGCTTCTGCAAATTTAAAAAGCGCAATCCGCGACTAGTAAAGTTGTCAAAGTTTGCTATAGAGGTGAACCTCTTTTGTTGCACCTGGTTTTCCATTAGTGTCAAATTCTTTGCGGTTGCCACAAGTTTACAATAGTACCTTGTGACGAGGAGGGGGGCGTGGCTGGGCCATGATGGAGCGTGGCCGGCACGGAATCAGCGGGAGAGCGAGATAAGGAGAGGACGGAGACACCAGTTTGAGAGAGACGCACATGGCCACGTTGCATATGTGTCTGTTTGTCTCATGTTATATGCTGTTTTAAGTTGAGTTTTACATTAAACCATACGTTTACTGTTCAGCCGGTTCCCGCCGCTTCCGTGCCCATCCTTACCCTCGACGGAGGCAGCCACAACAGTCTACCTTGGGATGGAGGGGTTGCTGCCGGCTGCCAAGATCCGGAGTGACGAGAGACAGCGAGCAAGTTCTTAACTATATATAAACTAAAAGTTTGTCGCCATGTTTGACACAATGTTTACCACATATTAACAACAAGTTGGTCAAATAATACCAACTACAAGTTTGTCCCTATATTTGCTGCAATTTTACCATATATTAACAACAAATTTGTCACTATGTTTGCAGCAATTTTACCAAATATGTACTGCAAGTTTAAACACAAATATATTTTGCAAGGATTCTACAAACACCCAGAAATGCAGAGACTAGTATGGGCATATTTGAAGCACACAGGTTATCCTTTGCATTTCTTGCAGATGTTGTCAAGCAACAAAACTGGAGGCCAGTATTTGACCTTAGTATCTGTAAGTTTAAAATCTAACAGAAGCCCCTTAGTCATAGACAGAGTCTGTTTGTTACGTTCTACCTCCACAACTTTTACTCAAAAGTATGCTTTAGTTTGCCAAACCAGTATTTACATAACATCTTACTCAGCCCATTCAGATGCTAGGAAAGACCTCTGACCTTTGCCACTTTGATGATGTCTGGTATGTGCAGGTAGGCTGCTACAGGTGGCAGCCCCTTTCCTATGAGGTAAGCTTCATCTGCCTTTTGTCTGTGCATCTGGCCGGTGTCCTGCTCAGAGTAGACAGCCACTGTGCGAATTCCCAACTCTGTGCATGCCCGAAACACCCGAATGGCAATCTCTCCTGCAAAGAGCATTCATACATTATTGTTGATCTCATTCGTGGTTTACACAACCACATCCCGTTTCAAAGACCCCAGCATTTACTCGCAACTATCACAGTGCCTAAATACAAGGGATGTCCAGATACCGATACTGGTATCAGAATTGGGTCCAATACCACGCTCATGTACTTGTCCTCTCAAAAATGCTCAGATACCAAAAACCAATACTATCTGGAGTACCCATCTTACGTAAACATTCAGCACACAAACTAAAATCACGTTATGTCCTAGTGAGATTATTTTACCGCAAAAGCTACAAATTATATAAATATTTGTTTTGCATGAGCGGCGTGCTCCAAATGTGTGGAGACAGTGTGGTGCCGATGGCGGCTACACATACCTTTTAAAACTCAACTTTATGGAGTTATATGTGTGACAATTCTGAATGCACAAAATAATATTTTGAGCGCGCAAGATGAAATTTCAACAGTCTTGTATATTAGAAATAATACGAATATTAAAAATATTGACAAAATTAACATTCCATTCTTGATCAATTTAAAAAGCTGTTTATGTTTGCGTTTCAAAGCTATGAGGGTGTTTTTATGAGGTTTATGCATTCTATCACAACTCTTCTGGCAAAACTGATTAAGGAGAAGAAATGGAAGAAAGGGAAGAGGCCAATTATGTCTCCTGTTGTAATTTGGGGTAAATTATATGTACAGTATATTGAACCTCAATTGTTTGAGACTGCAAAAAGTAAAAGAAATCCTTAGCATTGCATGATCCCAGGCTACTATATTTAAAAAAAAAAGGAACTTACATTACAGTATATTTAGCCTTACTGTATTACTGGTATGTCTATAATCCATGGGGTAAATATATTTTGTAATAATAACTGCATACAGTATATTAAGTGTGTATTGAACTTGGAGAATTGTGCATGTTGTCTCTTCTGCTACATTTACACAGAGATGTTTATGTTTGCTGTATCCACTTCAACTGTCCAAATGCAAAGCGATTGTAAGCCGTTTCTAATAGCCAGTCCTGATGTAGGAGGCGAGACTTGTCGGAATACAGTTGGAAAAGAAATTGAGCAGTCTAAAGTTCTGAGCGCACACAGAAGGCATTTGAGGAGAGAGATGAGTGAGAACTTATGCACGCAAAAATATTATTAATCTTTGCAAGATACATTGCCTTACAAAACTGAGCTCAAGCACTTATCTAGTGTGTGCGAAACATATTTGTGCACTCAAAATATCATCTTGCTTGTGCAAAATTACTTTTTTGCACTCAAATTATCAACTTGTATTCTCAAAATATCATCGATATTATAATTTTGCATGCTCCAAATACAATTTTGTGCACGCAGAATTTTGGCACATATAACTCCACAACACAGGCTCATACTGAAAATACACCATCATGAGCATCCAGCTGTTTGTAGCAGATGACAGTGAACAGAGCGCAAATTCACTTTGTAGCACGAGTCACATATGGAGTACGTATTTATTTATTTAAATAGCAGCCTTTTGTGGTTTAATAATTACTGAGTAGAGATGCCTGGGTAGCTCAGCGAATATTGATGCTGACTACCACACCTGGAGTCGTGAGCTCGAATCCAGGGTGTGCGGAGTGACTCCAACCAGGTCTCCCAAGCAAACAAATTGGCCCGGTTACTAGGGAGGGTAGAGTCACATGGTGTAACCTCCTCGTGGTCGCGATTAGTGGTTCTCACTCTCTCAATGGGGAACGTGGTAAATTATGCATGGATGGCAGAGAATAGCATGAGCCTCCCGTGCAGAAAGTTTCCGCGGTATCATGCACAACTAGCCACGTGCTAAGAAGCACGTATTGACTGTCTCAGAAGCGGAGGCAACTGAGACTTGTCCTCTGCCACCCGGATTGAGGGGAGCAACCACGCCACCACGAGGACCTACTGAGTAGTGGGAATTGGGCATTTCAAATTGAGAGGAAAAAGTGATAATATATTAAAAAAAATAATAATAATACATTCAAAATAAATCACCACTTTATTCGTTAGCCACCCGCTTTACCGGAGTGGGAAGCTTGCGTCTTATGTGAGAGCTCAGTGGTCGAAACACAAACACTCCAAAATAAAAGGTCAATTTAAATAAAGTATGACAGAAATTGAATATTCACTGTTATACTACTACTACTATTAATAATTTATAATAATAATAATAATAATTCAATAGTAATTTTATTCCATTTAAGAAATCTTAAATCTGTGATGCGCTGTTATGCAGCATTTTGACAAATATAACTCAATATCATGTTGAAAATTAAAGTTCTCATTTATTTATTTATTTATTTATTTATTTATACACCATTTTGATAATAAAATTTAAATGAAATTGTTGATATGCAATTCAGAAAACACATGGCTTTTAGTCCATGTGTTTTATCTTTGATGTCATCTCTATATTAGTGGACTCAGTGTTGACAAAATATGGCAGATATGCAGTACATATTTTTTGTTGCATATTTTTCTCTTTCTCTTCTGGGAAAATGGTCTAAAAATATTGATGACTCATCTTGCACTACACTATATCCCTCCCCAAATACCACCTGCAAACAACTAGCATACAGCAAGTTATGGTTCTTGGCTGTGATGTAACTAAGGCCTTTTGGCTATTTAATCAAATATATCCCACTCAAACTTCCTGTTTCAATAGGAAATGTCAACACAGAATAGAAAATTAATTTATCAATGTAATGAAATATAAAACAGTAACTACACTGGCAGCCAGCAACTGACAAGGAGTGTTTAACTGTATATACACGTAATTGCATTCACATCAGTGACCGAGATTAACAAGAGAGATGGAGTATTACTTACCTCTGTTGGCTACCATGACCTTTTTGATGGGCTTGTACTCCACTGTCCGCGGTGCAGTGTAGGCAGAGCGGGTCACACACCACGCCCTCCTGATGGCCAACAGACCAATGGCAGTACGCTTTCCACCCACCTGAAGCAGCATCTAGAAACAAAGAGTAAAATCAAAATAGAATTGCTACACAAAGGCTGATGTTCACTCAGGACATAAGTGTTAACTATTGACTGTTACTGGGATTTCTAAAGAGAATTATTTATTTATCTCGGTTTAATTTGCAGAGACAACTGCAAGCAAGCTATTTAAACTGTGCACTGTGGTGCTTTCAAAACATTGCTCTTTTTGTTTTAGTGGTAGGACATCTCCATCACGGTCTGGGGTGGGACTATCTATTTATTCCATCAATGGAAGATGGGGAGTATTTGGGAAACTTTTTCCGTTTGGTGCCATTAGTGTTGCATTTCACATTTAGTTCCTTGGCAGTCTTTCATTAATATGCTGAGCTACTGCCTCTGTGGCGATAAAAAAATCTCAACACTCAACCTACTAATTGAGGTCAGTGTTGAGAATTCATGAGAAAACACAGACCAATCCTTATTTACCACAAACACACATAATGAGAGCTGTGAAATGTGGCAAACAATTAAGCCATAAACATGCATTTGGACAAACCAGATCGAGAAGACATTTGACCCTTTTTCAAAACAGCCAGTCTTAAAAAACAATTGTAACTCAAGCATGTCCACAAACAAGGTTAAGTGCTCACAGGGCCAAAACGAACATAACACAATATCACATTGTGATCAGATTGCAAAGGCACATATGGAGCACCTGAATAAACATCAGAAACTTCGTGGGAGAACTAGGATGGATCAGAGCGGGGAAACAGAACATTAAAATACTACAACTCGAATCCAAAGTGACATACAAATGAGAAGGAAAAAAAAATACAAAGAAATGTATCATAAAGGAAAGACTTGTATAAAGACAGCGTTTATTAATAGATTTATTGTTATGGACCAAGTGCTCGTAGAGGAGGTTTGTCTTCAGCTGATTGAAGGTTGTGATGATTGCAACAGAAGTTTGAATCTCTTTCCACCCAGTGGTATTTTTGTTAACAAAAACTAAATTAAAACATTTTTAATTTTTCAAACTTTAAACCTGCTTTTATTAAAAATGACAAAGCCACTAGTGATAACACTAGAAGGCGCTGAAACTAATCAAGTACTCGTTCTCACCAGCTAGTTAAATATTAAAAATACACAATTACAGCAAATCATTTTAATTTTTTTTGTGCACATTTGCCTGCTGGGAGCAACTCTGAATTATACTGCATTTTCTCTCTAAATCTCTCAAAAATCTCAGTTACAATTGAGTCTTCTGGGGGGTGCTGTGGATGTTTGTCATCGAGGTGTTGAATGAGAGGAGATATCATGGCTTCTGAGCTTCCAAGTAAAGCCATGTGTGGCAATAAATTATTTTTTTATTTTATTTGACTATTGGTATTCGGTTCTCGTTGGAACAGACGAGGTTCTGCTTTTATTGTGTAAATGCAAAGCGGTACGAGAAACTCGGAAGCTTATCAGACCAATGTGTGAAATATCTGAACACTGACAGAGCACATTCTACAAAAAGTAAACTTTCACCAATTGTTTTTCTAAATTTTAACATGTACAATTATAAAACTGCGAGTCTTTGTAGAATTTGTTCACTACTCTAATGCCATCAATAGTTAATTGGTTTCTATGTATGCTCTGGGTGAGTACAAATGTGTTTTTACTTTTACCTTTTTTTTGTTTTTTTTTATTTTTTATTAATGCATATAAATCACCATTGCATGTAGTGTGCACACACACTTACCCTGAAAGTGACTTCAGACCATAAAGTACTGACTGCAAGATTTGCCTTTGCCATAATCTACACTACGTCTATGGCTCTAGGACAAATCTTTATTGTAAAAAGAAACAAAAAAGGCCATTGCAAACCAAACGTGATTTCTCGGAATGATTAATATTTTGAAACAATGGATTCCTATGAAGCCATTCACACCTGGTGTGAACATTTGTGTGCTGACAAAAGCAAATGTAATATTTTATATTTACGGTATATCATCTTTACGTATCTTGTGTTTTTCTTTGCCAAATATTACTATTGAGTTGGTGCACTCTGTATGTATATCTTTGTATCAAAGTGCCTTTGTATCCCAAAAACGTGGTAATTTTGGTTGGGATTATGGTTTTATTGTGTTGATTATATAGACTCTTGAAGCATTTAGATGTAGTCAAGTTTATTTAATAATATACAGGGTTGGAGCAAATGTATTATACAAGTAGATGTACATGGAAATAAGATACAGTCAGTATTAGATAACATGGTTTTAACCATTAATATAATTTTTTACACTCAATTATTTCTAATCACTCCTCAGACTGTGTATACATGATAATGCTGTTGGTCAACTTGTCCTGTAGGTGAATTGCAATAGTTTGTGAAATTTGAGTTGTGCCTCAAATGTTTTCTCTCTCATTGAACAAAATCAACACACTCGTCACAGCTAAAACTTAAGGACATGGCTCGCTAGAGAACTCGCTCGCTTGTCATTCGTATTGCGATTCCATGGTTGTTTACTTGTCACGTTCTTCTCATCCATGAGCGAATGGCAGACCAGCTGAAAGGTGCAAAACTGGTTGCATAAGAGAATATTGCAAAAATAGGTGCTCAAAGGTCTGGCTACTTTAAAGGCAGGGTATTTGCAAAACATATTGTGCCTCAGATGTAAGGGAATTCACTGTACATTCACACAAAAACTATACTGAAAACATCATGATGAAACCAACACAAAACTCCTTAATAAAAGAGAAGGCTGCATGGGATTATATTTATGGTGGCCCATTTCACCAGCTATTTGGTTTCCCAGTCTGACAGGTCCCGTCTGTTCCTTGCACTTTGTTTTCTCCTGAATAAGGAGCAACACCCTGCCAAAAAAAAAAAAAAAACACACAATACGGTGACTGTGCCCTGACTGGGAGCAAGAATCTGAGCCTGATACATGAGCTCGACAAAAGAGGCAAATTTGTGTGAGGTTTTAGGAGAGAGAGAACCTGGTGATGTGTAATCAGGCATATAAAACAGTAAGGGGGTGAGTCTGTATGATTTGGTAGGAAAATCGTTATGTTTCTGACTGTAAACTAGTGGATCATCTGACTGTAAACCATTTACAAAAAAAAAAAAAACCTATAGAGTATGATGATCAAGGCAAGGGGCCTTGATCTATAAAAGAGGACTAAACTATACTGAAAAGAAAACCTGAGCAGATCTTTTTACAAACTCACTCACAGCCCCATTTTGTGTTGCAATGTTCTGTGAGAAGGACAAAGGGCAATTTATTTGCATTTACATTACCAAACAAACATAAGAGAAGGGGGACATCTGGGGATGTTCATAAGGGTCATATTATCAGACACCTGCTGCTTTTCATAAAGAATGTTCCATAACTGTAACTATGCCTAAGCACAACTCCAAGAAGATTTTACAACTCCTGGAACCACAACAATACAGCCATAATCAATGCTGAAAATTAAAAAGTAGATATTACGGTGCCTGGCAGCTGTACCGCATGTTTTGATATGCTATAATTTGATCATATTAAATCAACATGAATGCATTTTCAGGCAGCCCAAGCAACTCTGATATGAAAAAGAAATTGTGCATTTAAAAAAAAAAAAAAAAAAAAAGAGTTTACTTGATTTTTACTAGGGATGCACCCTAGGTGTTATTTTGTCATAAACCATACATCATCATATGGTCTCTGTTTAAACACAAAAAATATTTAATAAGTAAAATTTGTTTAGTAATTATCGTCTGCCGATAATTATCGGCCAAATAAAACCAAAGGCAAACTGGTTTTAAGCTTGAAAATGATGATCCGAAATAACGATGGTTGATTTGTAATGCATCATCTTCACACATTGCAAAAACTCTGAATACAAACGTACAATGCGGAAATAATGATAGCAAAATGGAGAAGGGTTCGCACTCCTAAGAACAATGTAAAATATAATTTTTATTCTTGTTCTCACATTAGAGGAAAACCCGCCATTACAGGCATGACAGTTGTGAAAGCGCGGCACTTTCCTATACATGAGGTGAAACCATCCAAAATGCTTCGAAACCAGAAAACTTTGACTTCTGAGACATTGGTATGGTATACGTTAAGGCTTAATGATTGATTGTGTTGAGACTGAAATAGTAATGGGGTTATGCGTTATTACAAAGCAGGCAACATTTAAAAATAGACTGCAATCAATGATTCGTACCTCTTTTTACAGTTTTAAAACAAAGCAAAACAGGGATCTGATGTCAAAACATGGTAAGAGCAAAATATCATAAAACATAATAGTTTTTGTTCAAATCGGTATGAGACAAAGATTTTCATATTGTTGCATCCTTAATTTTTACCTTTATGTGACCATATTTTTAACCATAAAAAAAAAAAAAAAAAAACAGCTTGCCATCAATTTGTAAAAAAAAAAAAAAAAAGTTAAAACATTTTTGAAAATGCCATTTTTGCCCCATGTTCTAGGGAATGTTAGAGCACAAACACAAAATGCTTTATGATTAATGTTAAACAAATATGACAGAAAAAGCACCTTATGATAAATAAATAAAAATCCAGAAGTTACACTGGTGCTTAGGCTTAAGCAATCCACGTTGTGTCGAGTGAACAGACATTGAAGGCAAAACTAAAATGGGGCCTTCTTGGAATCATTACCCACAAGAATGACAGAACTGGAATTTCTAAGGCACTTACGGAGGTATCTGGAGATCCAAATCCCACTGTATTTGTATTGAGCCAAATAATAAATGTTAATAATTCAAGCAAAACTGTAGGCCACTTTGGGATGCATTAAAAAACATTTAAATGTGCTATATGTAAGATTGACAACAAGCGTTTGAAATGGGTACTGCACAAACTTGCTCAAATCTGGCAACCCGTCGGTGTTGAAATCCTATTGTGAGTGGGAAGGATCACACAGGCAAAAACATAAACAGAAATTCCTGCCTGGAATGGAAACTTCAAAGTAGAATATACTGGCTTAAGCATTGTTTTCAGAGAAGCCAGTATTCCAACTTAGCATGTTTCCTAATTCTCTAATGCCATATTATGGTCATTTTATGATAGCTCAATTTGTGACATACGGTTTATTTTTTAAACCACTCCACATTTTCTAACCTCTACACAGATATAATTTTAGCAAACTATAGTTTTGGCATCTACTTTGTGCATAAATTGTGGAGCTCCACAAGTCTGGTTCATCCTTGGTAGCAATTTCCAAACAACTGAAAGTAGCATGTTCATCTGTACACCATGGGACCACGCAGCCATCATACCGCTCAGGACCGAGACTCACTCTACATCCTAGAGATGAACATAGTTTGGTGCAAGAAGTGCAAATCAATCCCAGAACAACAGCAAAAGGACCTTGAAGATTCTGGAAGGAAACAAGTATCTATATCCACAGTAAAACAAGTCTTATATCGACATAACCTGAAAGGCTGCTTAACAAGGAAGAAGCCACTGCTACAAAACTACCATAAAAAGCCAGACTGCAGTTTGCAAGTGCACATGGGGACAAAGGACACATTTATGGAGAAATGTGCTCAGGTCTGATGAAACAAATTTAACTGCTTGGCAGTAATGACCATAGTTATGTTGAGGAAAAAGGGTGAGGCTTGCAGGCCGAAGACCACCATCCCAACCGTAAAGCATGGGGGTAGCAGCATAATGTTGTGGGGGTGCTTTGCTGCAGGAGGGACTGGTACACATCACAAAAAAGATGGCATCACAAGGAAGGAAAATTATGTGCATATATTAAAGCAAAATCTCAAGATATCATCCATGAAGTTAAAGCTCGTCGCAAATGGGTCTTCCAAATGTACAATGACCCCAAGTGTACCTTCAAAAGTTGGGCAAAATGGCTTAAGGACAACAAAGTCAAGGTACTGGAGTGCCCATCACAAAGCCCTGACCTCAATCAGATAGAAAATTTGTGGGCAGAACTGAAAAAGCTTGTACGAGCAGAGAGACCTAAAAACCTGCCTCAGTTACACAAGTTCTGTCTGGAGAAATTGGCCAAAATTCCAGCAACAATTTGTGAGAAACTTGTGAAAGGCTACCCAAAACATATGACCCAAGTTAAACAAATTTAAAGGCAATGCTACCTCATACTAACAAAGTGCATGTAAACCTCTGACGCACTGGGAATGTGATTAAACAAAAGCTGAAATACATAATTCTCTACCATTATTCTGACATTTCACATTCTTAAAATAAAGTAGTGATCCTAACTGACCAAAGATAGGTAATGTTTTCTATGATTAAATGTCAGGACTTGAGAAAAACTGAGTTTAAATATATTTGGCAAAGTAAAGTAAACAAAGTAAAAAGATGGCATCACAAGGAAGGAAAATTATGTGCATATATTAAAGCAAAATCTCAAGATATCATCCATGAAGTTAAAGCTCGTCGCAAATGGGTCTTCCAAATGTACAATGACCCCAAGCATACCTTCAAAAGTTGTGGCAAAATGTTATTAAACAGAAAATATATTAAAACAATATTAAATATTACTCTTCATTCAGTTCTTTAACAATCAAATTTTACAGATTTTATTAACAATTATCCAAATAATGTAAAGTTTTAGAAAACTATTATATGCAAAACAACACTCAAGTAATGAACTTAGCTAGCATCTTTTAAAAAGTTTAAATATGCAAGTCTTTTTAATTAAAACAACAGGCAAAACACAGAATGGCAGAGGGCCTCTATTCTGTTTATGTAAACGTATGTCCATTTTAAGTGAAAATTATTGTGCAAAACAACAGTGCATGACAGCAGTAACAGAACTAAATCCAACCTCAAACTGTAAACAGATGTAGCCTCAAGTGAAGAACAAGTGTTGCAGAGCTAATGTAATTGCTATACAAATCATATTGGACGGCTTTCTATTCAAGTACAAGTCACAGGTTTCTCTACAAGAACAAAAGTTGCTAAACTTTGACAGTCTCTCCCGTCAGAAAGATCATCAAGAACATGAGATTCTGCACTGAACAGTCTCTCATACTCTGTGCTAGTGCTTGGGGCAGATAAGTGCCTGTGTGCAATATGCGCAAGCAAAGGAAAGCCGTCTTTGTTTATGCGCCAGTAGTCAAGGGGACTGTCGCTTCTAGCAATGGGTAGTTCAGCTAGATACGTCTGAAGTTGTGGTGTAGCTGCGCTAGTTGTGGCACTGCTGTGGATCGGGGTGCTTTCCTGTAGAATCTCTTGCTGAACTCTGTATATTGAATTGGATGTCGTGTTTTTAGGTGGCGTATCAAACCTGTTGTGGAAAAGTTCTTCGGCACGGTACCCCCTCTTGAAATTTCTGCTGAACAAACACTGCAGATCGCAAATTTGATGTCCTTATCAGAAACTTTGAAGAATTTCCACACCGCTGACATGATTGGCCTTTGTTGGGTAGCGGTGATAAGGGCTAGATCGATCCAGAGTGAAATCTGAGCACTGAGGGGCGGGCTGAGGTGGTATATATTTTTGGTCTTTTTTTCTCTTTCGGCCAAAAACCGAAAATTCTGGCAGCCGAAATTTCGGTGCATCCCTGATGGTTACCTCTAAAGAAAGATGTGCAGCCATCATCGCTTTGCATCAAAATGGCCTCACATGCAAGGAAATTGCTGCAAAGAATATTTAACCTGACAGAACCATTTACCGGATCAAGAACTTCAAGGAGAGCGGTTCAACTGCAGTGAAGAAGACTTCAGGACATCCCAGAATGTCCAGCAGGCACTGAATCATGTCACCACCAGTGCAGCGCTTGCTCAATATTGGCAGCAGGTTGGTGTGAGTGCATCTTAATGCACAGTGAGGTGAAGACTTTTGGGAAATGGCCTGGTGTCAAGAAGGGTAGCAAAGAAGCCACTTCTCTCAAAGAAAAACATCAAGGACAGACTGAAATTCTGAAGGAAGTACAAGGATTGGATAGCAGAACACTGGTGCAAAGATATCTCTGAAGATATCTGAATATCTTCAGATTTCTCTGAAGCCCCCTTCCGACTGTTTGGGACATCTGGAAAATCGATAATGCGGAGAAGAAAAGGTTAACACTATCATGAGTCCTGTGTCGTGCCAACAGTGAAGCATCATGAGACCATCTACGTGTGGGGTATCATTTCATCAGAGGGAGTGGGCTCTCTCACAATTATGCCCCAAAACACAGCCATGAATAAATAATGTTATCAAATGTCCTGCAAGAGCAACTTCTCCCAATGACCCAGGAGCAATTTGGTGATGATCCGTGCATTTTCCAGCACGATGGAGCACCATGTCACAAGGCAAGAGTAATAATGAAGTGGCTCGGAGATCATTACATTGAAATTTTGGAATTCAAATCTCCGGATCTTAATCCCATAGAGAACCTGTGGTCAACCCTCAAAAGGCGAGTGGACAAGCAGAAGCTCACAAATTGTGATCAACTCAGAGCACTAATAAGGCAAGAATGGATTGCCATCAGTCAGGCTTTGGCCCAAAAGCTGATATCCAGCATGCCAGAGCAAATTGCAGGGGCTCTGAAGAACAAGGGTCAACACTGTAAATATTGACTCTTTGCATCTATTGAGTGTTTTTGCCAATAAAAGCCTTTAAAACGTATGAAACGCTTATCATTGTTTTCCAGTATACCATAGAAACATGTGAAAAAGTAAATCACAAATACTGAAGCAGCAAACTTTGCTAAACACAATTTATGTCACTGCCAAAACATTTGGCCTCGGCTGTAGTGAGGTGCCAACCTAAACAGCATTTTTGAGCATCATGGGGGCGTTTCAGGTCTTCACAGCTCAGCTGGCTCAGATATGAGACACTTGTGGCCACTGACAGAAAGATGGACAGTGCCATCGACTTGCCAACTTGAAATCGAAGCTAATGCGCACTGGATGCCCAGTTTCTGATCGACAGCAGCGGAGTTCCTTTTAAATTGTATGTGCTACAATTGAAGGTTTAAGTAGTGTTTGGTGATGTGGCGGCGAATAGTTTATAGGTCGAACAAGTGAGCTAAATCCATCAGAATGCCAAGCTGAATTCATTCATTTGGCACATGGGTTAGCAAACAGAGGAAAGCATGAGAGTGCAATGCCCTCTGTTCACATGCTGCGCGATTTCAAATGCACAGACTTTCTTTAACAACATGTAACATCAATATTTACCACTGTCCGTTCACAGCAAAAATCGCACTTATGATCAAGTTAAGACTTCATGCAGCTCCAATGCAGCTCGTGTTTACTAGCACAGCAACTTATTACTTCATCAGATATGATGCTTATTATGACACACAGCTTATGACAGCCGTCTTGCCGTCTCAAAAACATATACTCATCTTAAAAAGTGTATTTAAAAAGGCGAGAATACGGTCTTACCTTCTTATTCTGGTCTCAAGACAGTAATGGTCTGGCGTCCAAACCTGTTCCTCTAAAAAACGTTCGACGTTAAGTGCGTATCTTTCTGTGAATGGCAAAAGTACGTCGCGAGCGTAGATACGTAGTGAAGTAATGCACCTGACCCGTATTCGCCTATTTACATTTCCAGTGCGTTTTATCTCTGCCGATAAGTCCAGATCTCTAGAGGACGTGAAGTCGATAAACCGTGAGCCAAGGGGCTTCCAGCGTTTTCACGCAGAGGAATTTAAGTTATTTAAAAAACCTGAGCTGACTTGCCCTACCCTAAATTACTTGCACCCTAGTTTTTACCCCGTAACAAATTTCTTGAATCAATAATCCACCCATCTATGTACTGGCAAACTATTGGTTTATGTTATGAGACTGACATCCACCCATACGCCTTACTTTTCATTGATACGATTGGTTGTCGCTGAAATTGGTGGAGCATTATTGGTTCTCCCTCATGTCAATCAAAAACAAGCTCGGCTACTGGACGGTTAGGAAAGCCAAGTATTACGTAGGCGGGACAAAACTACAGAACGAAAAGGATTACTGCATATTTCCGTATTTAGACGACTATATCGCTCTTGCTGTTAATTTCTCACATGAAAATGTCTATAAATTATATTTTTTTCTTTCAAGTATGTGCAAACTTCTGGGTTCAATACAAGTTAAGCTCATTCGAAAGCATTTGTGGCATAATGTTGTTTACCACAAACATTTATTTCGACTCGCCCCTCAAAAAAAAACGAGGTTACAGTGAGGAACTTACAATGGAAGTGAATGGGGCCAATATTTGGATGGTTTAAAGGCAAAATGTGAAGCTTATAATTTTTTTAAGCACTTACACTTACAAGCACTTCCTCTGTTAAAACGTATGTATAATTTAAGCTGTAAATTACCATTTTTTACTGTCGTTTCTGGGTTTTTCAGCGTTCAACAAGGATGGTTATAACTTTACACAGAAAAGTTTAGTAAGCAATTTCATTAAACTTAAATCACGTTAACATGCATATTGTTTGTCTTGTGTCTATACTTTTGAAATAGTATTTTGATGTTTACGGATTGGTCCCATTCCCTTCCATTGTAAATTCCTCTCTGTAACCCAGATTTTTGCTTTTTTTTAAGAGGGGAAAGTCAAAATTATTTTTGTGGAACTTAACATTATGCCACAAATGCTGTCGATTGCGCTAAACTTGAATATTCCTTGAACAGGCAGGTCAACAGATATGCTTTGAACATGATGGCTCTTGATTTTACAGAATATGTCATACAAATAAGGGCTAATGTTGCAGAGAAATAAAATAACAATGAACACAAAATTATGCAATATATTATGCACAGTACAATAAACTTTGCTTCCCCGCTCAAACTATTTTTTAATAAGAAACCCATGCAGGTTTACAGTTAGGCAACAGCATTATGAACAGAAAGCATCAAGTAATTTAGAAACAGAGGTCCAAGACGTTTATTTAGCAAGAAAACCAACAGATTTCTGCAATGGAATGCATACCCTTTCATTTTTTTTCCCTATATAATCAACCTTATGGGCAACAGAAAGGAGGGGGGAAAAAAGAATCAGACAGTAAACTCAGATCTCAGAAAAAAAAATATAAAGGTCATAAAAAAACACAACAGTAGAATAAGTTAAGAACTGGGGCAGAAGATACAATACTACCACCATGTCTGTGATTCTACCATTAAGTGCTGTTTGTTTAACCTTCGCCTATGAATTTACTAAAAAAAGATCATGACAAAGCATCTGTTTTTGCAGGTATCAAGGCAGACACATTCTAACTGGACAAGCATTGCGCACCACCCCAACAGCTAATTGCCACTGTGCATGGACCGCAACTGTAGAGACATGGAAGAGAATGTGCCATTTTTTTTTATGAGAAATGAGTCTAAAAGATCATAAAATGCAGGTGCTTTGATGTATACAAATATACCAAACAGCCTGCAGGAAGAATTAGCACAGCTTAATTTTCTCTAAACAGCAATGATCCACTGATATGGTAGGATGCAAGACCATATTTTATGTTGAAAACTATTCTACATCTTCAGTATAAGCTCCGCACTTACAGAACTCAAACCAAACATTAAACCTCTCTACACCAGTCTTGAACAAATAGGTGTCGTTTGCTTTGGGCTTGTAACATTAGTGAGGAAAATGTATGGTGAAAAAAGATCAAAGACTTTTTAACTTTATATCTACTAATACAAAAGGGGCAAACAAGTAAACCAATAACTGAAATAATTGGTCCCAAATTAACCATATCTGGATTAGTCTACGCAGGTTTGTCTAATTGACTTAATTTTCCTCTTACATATTAGTTACGCGGTCCATAAAGAACAAGCCCTATACCAAAACGTAAACAGCGTGGCTCCATTTAAACCCCACTAAAAGCACTCGCTCAGACACACAGATCTACACTTACAACGCATTCACGCTATGACATGAAAGTTTTAACCATTGTGTTATATAAAGCCCCTGATTTTCCATGAATGGTTATTCACCATACAGTTCTAAGACCACTGAGCAGAGGTTGCATGACAAACATGCAGTTAAAGGAGAACTAGCAAGTTAGAAAAAAAGGCAAGCTGGAAAAAAAAACAAAAACAAACATGCCAAATATAATTAAAGCATGCATTGCTCTTGTCCATATAGTATGTCACACAATCATTAAAATATTAATACATGTGTTACACTGTTGTTATCACCATCATATATGCAAGATTTAAACTTTGTTGTGCATGTTAATATTTTCTTTCAACAAAAACCAGATAACGAATGGGAAATGGGGGGAGATGTAGTCAATAAGGTTTAAAAAACAAGCAGAGCAGAGGGTTGATCAAACTAAGGGAAAGTGGAGGAGAGTGAAACTAAATGCAGAGTAAGAGATTGGTTGTGAATGCTTGTTGAAGGTTGACAGTGAGATTGCTGCCCACTGTTTGGTCTGTTGTGCTCCTTTTGGTTTCCAGTTTTACTTTGCCGTCATCATCTGGACAAACTCTGGAAAAAAACAACAACAAAAATTATGAGTTAACCATGCATTTCTTTACAAACTGATTTAATATATATATATATATTCTACATGGTACAAAATGCAAATGCCCCATGATAAGCGGTTTACTTTTTAACTTAAAACAACTAATAAAAACCTCCAGAACCATATGCTTAGTGTTCAATCAGACAGCATGCACAGCTAAAAGTATATTAAAAAAATATAATTAAGACCTCTATACTTTAGTATCCATGATATTAACTTTTGAAAATACCTTCGTAGTTGACCTGACCATCACCATCAATATCTGCCTCTCGGATCATCTCATCCACCTCCTCGTCTGTGAGCTTCTCCCCCAGATTTGTCATGACATGACGCAGCTCTGCTGCACTAATATAACCGTTTCCATCCTGTCACACATTAAATAACTGGGTAAGGACAATTTTCTTTTCTACAGCAGAAATGCAGTTTTGGTAAAATTAAGTGGCATTCACAAGTGAGTGTTTGCTTGCAAAGAAAACCACATTAATACCTTGTCAAAAACTCTGAACGCTTCTCTGATCTCCTCCTCGCTATCTGTGTCCTTCATTTTCCTGGCCATCATAGTAAGGAATTCTGGGAAATCAATCGTTCCATTACCTGAAGGGAAACAAATTACATATATAAAAAGAGAGATTCAGCAACAAAGCTGTGGCATTCTTGCATGTGTAATATGTTTGTAGAAGGAATTCATTACCATCAGCATCAACTTCATTTATCATATCTTGCAACTCTGCCTCTGTAGGGTTCTGGCCCAAAGACCGCATGACGGTACCCAACTCTTTAGTAGTGATGGTGCCATCACCGTCCTTGTCAAACAGTGAGAACGCCTCCTTGAATTCTAAATTTTTTTTGGATTATTTCAAAAATTGCAAATTGGAAAGGATCATCAATTATTCAAAATGCTGGTTTAACGAGAAGTAAAAGCTCATCTTACCAGCAATCTGTTCCTCTGTTAGCTGGTCAGCCTATAGGTGGAAGGGAAGGGAACACAAAAAGAAACAGATTTATTTCCAAATGTTTTATGACTGTTTGAATCTTTACTAACATGTTTAAAGGGTCATGATATAAGGAAAACAATTTCACTTGATCGTTTGATATGCAAGAGTTAATTGTACTATAAAAACACACTTTCAAAACTTCCTCAAAACAAAACATTTTTTTAAAGCAAGCTGCAAAAATGGCTCATTTGGATTTCTCCCTACTTCGTGACATCACACAGATGAATACATCAGCAAGATATCGCCTACTTTTACATCATCACACCCTTATCCCATCCACTGGCACTCAGCCAGAAAGGTGAAGAGGAGAGATCAGATGGGAGAACTGGGTCTCATCAAGAGTAAACGGAAAATGGAAGATGAGTAATGTTGCACCTGTGGAGACCTGCGTCTCTGCTTTGGCTTCTATTAAAGCATCCCAACATCAGGAAATTGTGACTGAAATTTAACAAAGTTTCTGATCGCATCAGTGCAAAATGATGCATGGGTGCATGTTTCACCACGGATTGTATTATAGCACATTTCAGTGTTGACTGCATGCTTGTTTGGCTCATTTCAGTGTTTATTATATGGTTTCAGTTTATATCTGTATTGATTGCTTATGAACACTTCACAATATGATTCAAGCTTTGCAAAGGAACTGTTAATGCATAATGGGGCAGTTAAAACCAGAACACATAATGTAACCAATTCCATTCATTAATGCTTCATCTGGCATGACTGTTTGAATTTGATATAGTATGGTGCTACTGTGCTTAAGTGAACATTTTGATACATTCGGATGAAATGTCTTGGATGTACATTGTGTGTAAACCCTGAAATAATTTTTTTTTTATTGATGTGGAGCTGGTTCATTTTCTTTTGATTGAGTTTCAAATATATATGCTGTATTAGAGGGGCTGCACGATTTTAGCCAATAATAACAGTGGGCAATAACGGTTTGATATAAATATCAAACATTCTTGCCAGATGAAACATTAATGAATTACACTGAAGTTTAAAGGAGACACCGAGGACAAAACCGAGCTTTTCAGACAGGGGGCTAGAGACAGGTTCGAAAATGATCAAATATTACTAAAGTATGGCGGTGACTGTGCAAAAAAATAAAATAAAAAATACAACTGGAAATCAGGGGAAATAAAATCCTATAGAAAACAGTAGCATCTCATGACTTTGAACACTTGATAGGTTGTGTTTTGCAACTTTAACGATGTCATGAAGGCTACAACGCCCAACTATTGGCTCTCTATAACAAACCAGTCATAGCATGACTACACGGTTTAAATTTTTACTTTGGCTAGTTACTCAAGGCATGACCACGTCTGTATTTGTGTGTGTGTGTGTGTATATATATATATATATATATATATATATATATATATATATATATATATATATATATATATACAGTGTACCGATACGGAGTTTATATTAAGAGGCCAATTAAATGGGCAAAAGTGCGTATGCTACGTAGAACTACATGTAGGTTGTGACCACACCGATCACATATTTTAGAAAAGGTCTGTTTTGCACAATGTAGAGTTTTGGTCCTGTGTATTCTCTAATGTAAATGAGTTTGATGTGTTATCAAGCCGCTGACGCCGACACGAGGCTAGCCAGCAACAAGGAATCGGTAAGGGATGAGCTAACACAGCACATTTTACGCAACAAATCCTCACAAAGATCAGCAATATGCAAAACGTCACACGTTTAAGCTGTTGATTGTGCATTACGCAGGGAGAAAATTAGGTGTAGCCCGTTTAAATAACGTCAGCCCGGGAGTTCGCGCGCCCTTTCAATATACTGACGGTTAGCTCGCGAGTGGCTAAGCTAACACTAGCACATTCACACCTATCGAAGCCATTTTTTGACCGCGTAACACTTCGCCTATAAGGATGAAGGATTATAAAGGATTACTTACCATGGTATGTGAATAACGTTACTCTTTACGTAGACGAAATATATGTTTAACACAAACGTTTGCTCTCCACCCGTGCGATTGCCAAACACCTCTTCCACTATCGGCTGCTGTGCGCCCAAATTTCAAGATAATTACGCCTCGGTGCTTCGGTCCAAAGTGGGACGTCGCACTCCTTGACAACAAAGGCGTTACTATGGTCTCCCTACGCCGTGTAGCCAAAACGAAACAACTCGAAACCGCTTAGTGAAACGGACCTGTTTTCGTTAATAAATCGGTATATGAAATATGCTATTTGTCGATTTTAGAATATCAATTTTTAATACGCGATAGCATACAACAGTGGCTTTCCAATTTGAAAGGATGGTCCGGAGAATTTATACGTATAAGTCTGATGGCACTCGTCAGCTGACATTGGAAATGTTATTTGATTGGTTTTCAGCCACCTGCAATGCGTCAGGGAGCAAGTATAGGTCTCTGCAGAACAGTAATGGGTGTTTTCAGATCTGTGGGCGTTTTCAAACCGGGACGAGCGTTTCTAAACTAACCAGTGAACGTAGGGGATTACAATATAGAAATTAGTGGGCGTTTCCAAACCAGGATGGGTGTTTCTGTAAACTAACCATTGAAAGTAGGTAATCTCAGGCTGTGTCTCGTTTGGAAGGCTGCGTCCTCCGGAGGTCGCGCTGGTCGGCCGCATACGTCATCGAGTCTCATTTCAGAAAAGCGAGTAGGACACATCGAACATCTTTTCTTTGAATGTATGTATGTGAAGTTTTTTTGGATTGATGTGGAATATTTATTTAATATGTTGAGTGGAATTAAGATTAGTATAGAGAAAAGAGATGTTTTTTTTTTATTATGAAAAAAAGATATAGACAAGAGTCACGATTTTATGTTAAATTTGATCTTATTACTTGGTAAGTTTTACATACATAAATGTAAATGGTCTTAAAGTATACCTAACATCTACCATTTTAAAGCTGATATGAAGATTTATTTTGAAACACTGAAAGGACTCTCAAACCGCAAAGCAACCAGAACGATGGATATCCTCAAAGAATTAAATTCCTCTTCTTTATTTTAATTATACATGTATACCTCCTTGACATTGTTGGGGGTTTTTTTTCTTTCTTTTTTTCTAATGTGTGATTGAATGTTCTTTAATTTCATTGATATGAATGTTATCTTTAATGCTCTTCATTGATGATTTGTAATCATTTAGAACAGTATATATGAAACATTTGTATCTATTGTATTTTGTCATATAATTTTGGAAATAAAAAAAAAGTAGGACACATCGAATGCAGCCTTCTTTCACGGGAATTCGGAGGATACATAATGAGATGTATCCTTCATGGGCACTCACAATCCACAATTCATTGCTTCAATGGAAATTTAAAAATGACGCCAATTTGCCCGTAAATATGAGGTTTAAATGCAAGTAATGCTAATTCCCAGGTTAGAGTACCTCAGTAGATGGGTGCAGAGTATCATGTATAATTATATTAATATATTTTAAAGGAGAACGCTACTGCAGCTTTCAAAGGACGCGTCCTAGCATGCAGCCTTCGAAATAAGACACCTATAAATCAGTGGCCGTTTTCAAGTACGATATTTCTAAACTAACCAGTGAAAGTAGGGAATCTCAATGTAGAAATCAGTGGCCGTTTCCATGTTCGATGGGCCCGTTTTAATCTAACCAGTGAAAGGAATCTCAATGTAGAAATCAGTGGCCGTTTACAAGCACGATGGGCCTTTTTAATCTAACCAGTGAAAGGAATCTCAGTGTAGAAATCAGTGGCCATTTCCAAGCACGATGGGCCTTTTTAATCTAACCAGTGAAAGTAGGGAATCTCAAAGTAGAAATCAGTGGGCATTCTCAACCACGATGGGCGGTTCTAAACTATACAATGAAACAAGTGAATCTCATTATAGAAATCAGTAGGTGTTTCGAAACCAGGATGGGTGTTTCTAAACTAACTAATGAAAGGGAATCACAATGTAGAAATCATTGGGTGTTTCCAAGCACGATGGACATTTCTAAACTAACCAATGAATGTAGGGAATCTCAATGGTTTGAAAAGCCCACTGATTGTGAAAAGCCAATTTTTGTTCTGAAGAGAGAAGTTCTTATAGAGACAGAAGTAGTGAGTTGACAAGTGATTAGTGCTGCAGATGCCATAAACACTGGCATAATGTCAGAGCAGATTCATCTTGAGAGCCATGTTTCTGTTACTATAACGCAGTTTTAAGTCCTAGATTATATATATATAATATATATATATATATTCGGTAACACTTTACAATAAGATTCCATTTGTTAACATTAGTTAACATGCGCATTAAGGTGATGGAAATGGTTTATTCGCAAAACGATGACGTGTTTTGACCATACACGTGCTTGTGTTAGTGTGCAATATCTTGATGTGTCTAGCCCACAGAAAGGTTCGACCTTAGCACACAATTCTGTTGTCATTCGCTTGTCATTCGAAAGGGTTTAACCCACAGCTGCTCGATAAAGTGTTCCTCACAATCTGCCAGAACAGTTTTGTGAGCGGACGCTCCTGCGGAGACTGGTGGTGTGTGGGCATCGCAGCAATTTCAGCCCACATTATATCAGATATTACACTTATTCTACAGGGTCTCGTGGATGCATTTAATAAAATTAGATACTTGCTCCAACCTTGCAAATAAAACAGTCCCAATCAGGGAGAGGTCCTTCAGCGGCTCCCTCATGATAATGCACATTACATATTGGATGGAAACGCGCAACAATTTGTACATTCTTGAGTTGAATGTTTAGAAATGCACTTAAAAAATGCTAAACATTTTGGATGGAAAAACATGGAAACCCAATGAACACTACTTTTACAGCATTTACTAATCTTGGTTCATGTTAGTTTTTACATATCTAATACACTTAGTTAATGTACCAAACTAACAGTGGACTACTAACATTAACTAAGATTAATAAATGCTGTAAAAATATTTTGTTCATTGTTTGTTCATGATACCTAATTCATTAACTAATGTTAACGAATGGAACCTTATTGTAAAGTGTTACCATATATTATTTGGCCAAATAAATGCATAAATGAACAAAATCAAGGTTTTAAACTAAAAATCACACTGTGATCAGAAGGCACTATGGTGCTTCACCTAAAAGTGGAGGTACTTGGTCAGGTTTATGGTCTTGAAAGAGTAACTGACCTAAAAAAAGTTTTGAAGTTATAAAAAGGTTGAGGACTTGGGCGGAGGGAAATGTATTCATTAATAACTATATATATATATATATATATATATATATATATATATATATATATATATATATCATGCATTTTCAAAATTAAACCGTTCAAACGCGATGTTCCATTAAAGGGATAGTACACCCAAAAATATTTTTTTTTACTTATCATTTACTCACCCTCTTGCTATCCCAGATGGCACCAATATCAGTAACGATATACATGTGGGTGAAAAAAGATAAATATTTAAGTCCAAATACCATAAAATCTCCTCTCTGCCCAGTAGGTGGTGATATGCACGAATAATGCAAATCATCAAAAACAAAAGAAGTGAAAGTGAAGATTTATAGTAAAAAAGTACTTACATATTGATCGGTTTCTTTCCCAACTATCATTTGCTCATGAAGATGTGGATTTAACCACTGGAATCGTAGATTACGCTGCCTTAATGTCCTTTTGGAGCTTAAAAATTTCGGTACCCATTCACATTGTATGGACCTACAGAGCAGAAATATTCTGCTAATAATCTTTGTCTGTGTTCAGTTGAAGAAAGTGATACACATCTGGGATGGCATGAGGGTGAGTAAACGAGATCATTTTTGTTTTGGGGTGAACTATCCCTTTAAGATAGTTGAAGGGCTTTTTTTCTTATTTACGTATGGGATGACAAAAATGCTAGGTTTGTTCTCTAGGACCTCAGCTGAGACAATTTCCACAACATTCTCTCAGTAGGGGTTCATAAATCTTTTAATGTGTTAAAATATCCAGATGAGACTGAGCTCTTCATATGCATAATGAATTGTTTCTAAATAAAGAACCCAACAGTAGAGACACCTGATATCACACTATACTGGAGATGGTGAGAGCTGCTCCATTTTAGTGCTGCAGAATTTAATAATTGAACCACATCTCTGTTACATCTCATTATGTTGGCAACAATTATGAAAATACAAGAGGGAATACCACCAGAGTGGACACAATGACAAGACAAACAATGATAAACTGCTCCACTTAGTTTATTGTCCACAGCTTTCATTTTTCATTGTTCAGTAGGAGAATTTACATAAAGAATTTATTTTAAAAATAAAATAGCAAATAATGTAGTTAAATAAAATGTAGTTTAAAATAAAAAAAATTCCTATGGAATGTATTGCAAGTAACAGCGAATCATAATGTTTAGCTCAATTTAGTAGTCATGTAACACGTAAAAAATGACAACTTAGTACTGCGTGTCAGTGTACTCAAAAACAAAACAACTAGTGTAACAGTGTGCCCAATCAAAAAATGTATCCATTTAAATAGATACTCCCACAATAACTTCAGGCTTACAACTCATCTTTAGGATGTGTATGGAAATTTCAGCATTACACCCTGCTCTGGCTCCAGCTTAAGTGCTGCCAGGCTAAGTAGATCACCAGCAGCCGTCTTCGTTGTAGTACTGAACACTACTGTAGCTTGCTCAGGAAGCTCAGCGTGCTTCAGCTGAAGAGTGACCGTGTCAATAGAGTGCCAGTTGAGTGCAATAAGGTAGCGTTCATTTTGGTCCCACCTACGCACATAGGCCAAGGCAGTGGTTGAGTTGAACAAAGGCAAGTATTCTCCATGCTGCAGAGAGCGCTCTTTCATTCTTTTTTCACTCACGGCCTTGAAAAACGTACGGAAAGAGCCCATTTCCTCTAGATCTCTCTGTAACACACAACATAACAGATAATGAAAATATGACCCAGACATCTGCTTTGTTACAGGGAAAAACATTAAAAAGCTTGATTCCGGAGATTCAGCACTGTGCGCAGAATGTTCCGTACCTCTGAAGTCTCGTTTATGTCTTGCGACGAGAGGTTCCACACCATTGTAGGGTATTTGGTGGACTAAATGGAAAACACAAGATTTTAGAATCTGCCCTTTTGGAAACAACTGGTTGGTAAATGGTAAATGGTCTGCACTTATATAGTGCTTTTTTATTAACCTTAGAGGTTACCAAAGCGCTTTACACTGTGTCCCAATCACCCATCCACACTCACATTCACACACCGGTTCAGCCTGCCAACTCTTGATAAAAAAACATTTATGGCTTCTTACGTTATCTTGCAGTCCAATCTCATCCCCATAATTAAACACTGGTGTTCCAGGCAGGGTGAGCAGCAACAGTTGCCACAACTTGACATGGACACGCCCCACTAGTGAGGATAGGTGTCCAGTGATGCGTCCACCGATGTTCCAAGCCAGCTGAGACTGATTGTGAGTGGAATACAAGCAATCAACAGTGTGGGCAATTTCCAGAACAGATTTGGACCTTAGGGCACCTGAGAGGAGTAGGTCCACACCAGTGCTGTTCAAAACCGCAGCTATGTCATCAGGAGAGGACTTATCTGTAATGCCAATTAAGACCCTAGAGGGAAAACAATTACATATCATCCAATTATTTAAATCAAGACACATAAGGGTCACATTTAAAAATGAAGTCATTCAATTCGAGAGCTTCTTGGTTGGCAACACAACTTATTTCAGTCCATGAAAGCTTTTACCAACCACCACAAGGTGGCTTCTTCGCCTCATAAGAAGGTCAGTGTATGCATCCATTCATTTAGTATTCATGAAAATTGAAGAATATCATGTGCTCACTTTTTAGTTTCTCCCTCAGTCTGATTATGGATAATGACTTGAACATCCCTCCAAAGAGATGGCACTTCAGTTGAAACCTTTTCAACACCATAGAAGAGAAATCCATCTACACCTTCCTTCAGCCAGTGAATCAGAGAAGACTTTATAAAAAAATAAAATAAAAAATGATCAGTTATTTTTTTGTAAATGAAAGTATACAAATTGTTTTTAAAGGAACAAACTATTTGGGCCAAGAAATTATCCCCATCTGCAAGCTTTTGGTGACGGTTAAACTCATACCTTGAGTTGCACCACAGTAGTGTTGACAGCTTCATTGATAAACCAGGGCTCTGATCCTTTGTAGTTGGGGGTCAGGTCCAAAACCACATAGATACCTAATAGCAAAGATAAAAAACACATTGAATTGATTTAAGCACAGAAATTAGCAGGATCATGACACATAGCAGCTGCTTTCCATTGAGCTCCTACAATACATCATGACAAAAATAGTATGGCTGCCACCTTGAAATGTGATTGAAATCATTAAACTGATGAGGTTTTACATGGAAGATCAGTACGAATCTATTATCTTAGGAAGTCCTTTATTTTTATAGTGCAAACTATAGCTCACCTCTCTTGTGTGCAGCCTGAATTACATTTTTAAACTCCTCCAGAGTACCAGTCTCAGAAGAAATGTCATTTAAACTCAGATCTCTATGCTCGTCAGCAGTGGACACATGGACAGGGCCTATGATCAGACCCTTTATTTTCAACTCATCCATCTTTTCGATCTTATTTGCCAGATCTAAGCAGAACAAGTCGGAGTTAGTTAAATACACAACTTCACAATGAATTAAAAGCAAAAAATTTTAATAAACATTCAAAATAAATATATATGCAGGGTTTCAGGAGGACAATATTCATGTTAATATTATCTGGACATTAATATTATTTGGACAAACATCAAGCTGTACATTAAAAGATAGAAAATAAGAGTTGTAACCCCTTTACCCATAAATTGATATGTTAAGTTCCCATAATATTGCCCAGAGAATGACATATGAGCTCGGCAAACACAGGATGGTAAACACGGAAAAGGGAGGAAAACAGATTTAGTAGATTCAGCAACACCGGGACTAAGCAATGTGAGAAGCTGGTTTGAACGTGTTCAGAGCCTGACACATAAAAAGCTACACGTGCCATCTAGTACAAACCTGCACATAATATAATCCATGAATGACCCATCCCATCCTTCTCACAAGATATATTTTGGTTCCTAAAATGCTCGCCAAAGAATTTCTCCATCTTTACCTTGAAGGCCTGGAGACTTTGTGAACGAGTTAACGTCTCCTATCAGGTACAGAGGTCCATAGTTCCACCAGTTCATCTCAGGGATGGGCTTGCAGCGAGGAGCTTGAACAATGATGGCAATGGCACCAGCCAGCATGCCAAGCCAACCGAGCCAGAAAAGAATGAGAAGTGCCCAACGTACTTTAACCCACCTATTCAAGGAAAGCAGCATGTAAGTTATTGGCGTACCAAATTGCAGAGTTCTGTCTCTGTATTACCCAAAAAATAAAAACTATTTAAATAGATAGTTATCATGATTATGTAAACTATCTCATCAGTTCCTCATCCTCATGTCATCCCAGATTTGTAGAACACAAATGAAGATTTTTAGAAGAATGTCTCCACTTTGTTAGTTCTTACAATGCAAGTACAGTAATGGTGACCAGAACTTTGAAGCTCCAAAAAAAACCAAAGGTAGCATTTAAGTTATCCACACAACTCCAGTGGTCTAATCCATGTCTTAGGAAGCGATATGATAAGGGTGACTGAGAAACAGAACAACAATTATGTCTTTTTTTACAATAAATCTCCACTTTCACTTTAAAAATGTTAAAGTTTAAGTGGAAATTAGTAAAAAAAATAAAACATAAATATTGATTTATTTCGCACCTACTCTTACCATATCACTTCTAAAGACATGGATTAGACCACTGGAGTCATGTGGATAAGTTTATTGCTGCCTTTGGTTTTTTTTGGAGCTTCAAAGTTCTGGTCACCATTCACTTGCATTGACCTACAGAGCTGAAATATTCTTCTAAAAATCTTAGTTTGTGTTCTGCAGAAGAAAGAAAGTCAGACACATCTGAGATGGCATGAGGGTGAGTAAATGATGAGAATTTTCATTTGGGGGGGATTTATGAATTTTCACTGGGGAGAGAGACCATCTTCATACCCTGGTGTTCCTGCAACTTTCAAGAGCTCTTCTTTTGATAGTCCTGTGAACTTTGTCTCTTCTTCTGGAATCTTCACTTTCACGATTCCATTCTTCTCAGTCACAGGTGAGATGGCATCGTTATTTCCAGAGTCTCCCACTGTCATGGGTTGCTTCTCTTGTTCCACCTCATTGAGCTCCACATCGTTCAGGTCTACTTTAGAATCGTTGATCATTTCGTCTGTTCTACTTCACCCTGGAAAACAAATGAAGAGGTGTTAGGTACATTATTGTCGTCACGGTACACGAGACTCTTCGCGGAAGCAGATATGACGTCAGTAGCGAAGCATGTGCAAGAGGCGCTGAAATTGCATCACCTAAAATCGTTAGCGCTGACAAGGCGGGCAAAGAAGCGATGTGACAGTTGTACTAAAGCTAAACTGACACGAATACACCAAATGGATTTTGGCTTTCTAAAAAGGTTTAGGATCTGATAGAAAAAAACAAGTTACTCCAGATTAAACCCAGTGCTGTAGACACATCAACCATGTGCCTGATGATGCAAGATCCACTGGACTATCCCCATCGTATCCAATTAAACGTATTATTTAGGCACACAACAGTGAAACATTAAAACGTAAATTATTATTAATCAAAGAGTCAATTTGTTTAAAAAAAGCTACACCTGTCAAAAGCACCTCCGTGGATATAGTTGGTAACTCGACAATCAGCAAACCGGATCGGTCCAGTTCTGTCAGTTAACTGGATCAGTCTACCTCACTTAACAACGGCTAACGAATTCGAATATTCCAAACAAGAAACAATGTAAAATTTATTAAAATGTTTCTAAATGAGAAGAAACATGTGACAATAAAAAAGCATCCCTTGTGATACTCACAAATGTAAACACATGTAAAATTATTTTAAATGAGACAAACCTTACCAACTGTATTGGAATAATGAGGGAATCTTTGTTTAGATAATTTCGGATAAATAAAACAAATGTAGTCCTTCGCTCCTAAATATAGCTCGTGTGAGTCGTCTGTAATTTCTTCCTTTACAGTGATGCTTTTATATGTCACGAGAAGCTTTGAGTCGTGTACCTAATTAGCTCCGCCCACATTTAAGGGGGTACAACACAAAACATGCGCTTCTTTATTCGGTGAAACTGTACTGCAACAGACCACGGAGTATGGCAAGCACAATTAGCTTTTAATACACCCAACGTTACTCGTCGTAATTGCATTTTTAATAGTAAGACATAAATTAGAGAGCTCTACAATTCAATTCTTACGAGTAATATGTCCAATTAGAGAGCTCTACAATTGCATTGTCACTAGTAAGAATGCAATTGCAGAGCTTTACAATTGATTTAGAGAGCTCTCTAATTCAATTGTTACTAGTAAGAATTTGAATTACAAAGCTCTGCAACTGTATTCTTTCTAGTAAAAACTCGTATTCATTTGATGCGAAACATTAAACCCAGTTCCCTTCCCAAATCATGCACGAGGAAGGCTACATTTCAAATTAAAAGCCCTGTGCATCGTGTTTAAAGATTAGTCTAAAATATATGTACAGTAACCTACAAGCTTATTTAGCAAACATATGAAATGTCTTCAAATATTGTCAGAATTACTGAAACGAGAGGAAAACTCTGATAATCTTTGGTATTGAAGGTTAATGTTTAATCACTATAAATGCACTATATAATTAAATTCACCTTCATGTTTCATGTGGTCTTCCAAAGAGTGTGCTTTTAAATTGAATATGGTTTATGAGTCATGAGTCAGATATATTTCAAGACACAGAAGAATTAAGGTCAATAGGAATATATAAGTTGTCATTGCAGATTCTCTTCTATAATGATCCAAATAAGTATAAATTACAAAATGTTCGCTTAAATCAATTAAAGGCAACATGTCTTGAATATATAATCTTGGTAATTGTATTTTTATTTGTGTTATTTTATTTCAGTTTTTCCACATTATTTCAACCAGCCGTAAAGCTCCACCATCAGGGCTAGTAGGCTATCTGACATGACAGGAGTGGAAACAGGTGTTGTGTCATTCTCCAGCTGAGAAATGGATGCAGTCAGAGAAAAGTTTTATCAGTCAAATGTAATTTTCTTCAAGGCAACTGTACTTTTCATGATTTGAGGGTGCTGCACTTATTGCTTATCAATGTACAAAGAATAAGCCAAGATGATCCTGATAAATACATGGAACATTTTGATAGTTAATGCCTGCTGCTCTCCCTCTTGACCCTGTACCTCTTCCATTTTGATAATGAGCGCCAGAATTTCCCGCCTACCAATTTATACAAGCCAGATCATACTGTATACTGAATATGTATGACACGGGATTATCATAATGAGATGGTGCTGAATAGAGAGCTCTACAATACTATACTTACTAGTAAGTAGGCTATTGCTAGTGTAGAGCTCTCTAATTCAATTGTTACTAGTAAGAATTTAATTGTAGAGCTCTGTAATTCAAATTCGTACTAGTAACAATTGAATTAGACAGCTCTCTAATTCAGTTGTTGACCTCTGCAATTGCATTCTTACTAGTAAAAATGCAATTACGACGAATAACGCTGGGAACTTTAAAAGATAATTTGGCTTTCCATACACGGAGCAAATATGATCGGGGTGAAGCTTAGACAACAAACCTGGATCAGTTCATTTTACAGTTTTGTCAGTTAAACTATATATGTTATATTATGCCTGTGTCCTTGAAAAAACAAACAGATGATTCGACCATTTCATCTTGAGACAATCCAGTTTTGTGGCATTTGAGAGAGTCCACCTTAAAAGAGTCTTGTTTCTCCTTTATTCTTCCTCCTTGTTTTTCTGACTGTGCTAGTCCTCCATAATAAACAAGTTTGGGGGTTGAGGGTATTGAGTTCCTTTCCTGGTAGTAAGAACTTGATAAACAGCATAACACACATAATAAGAACAGATAACCTGATCATACAAATCTCAATGTACAGTTTGATTAGTTCCTTGGTCAACTTATTATAATATATCCTCAAAATCTACAGTTTTCCCAAATATATAATGCTATAAACATTAATAAATATATGTGTTTATATTATAAATACAATAAAAGAATGAATGACATCCAATGAATGAAAAAAATACATATAAAATATTCAGTTCAGGCTATTATAGTGGCATATGTGACAAAGAGATTTGCTTAACCTTTGACCTAATTATATATTCTGGCCTCAGAAGTAACTGGTATGCAGCTAAGCCTTGTTAGATGCAGGTCCATGACTCTTTGAATAGGACTTTGGAAGGTTTTGGAATAATACTATATAAGAGCTTAATCAGTTTTTTATGAAAATTCAACTGAAATAAATGAGCACAGATTCCTAAATGTGTAAAAGCACCTCAAGGTTTTAAACTTTTAACATTTTATTTTTATTTACAATAGTGGTGTATTGTGCTTATTATTTATTAATAAATAAATAAAATTAATCTCTATCTCCAATAGTGATATATAATTCCAATTGAATGCAGTCCAGAGTACTTATTTCAGAACAAATAATAATATTCAGGTAAGAGTACTTTGCTTGCACGTTGTATTGTGCAAGAGATGAGCGACTGCTAAAAAATCATCTCAGGGAAACTGAAATATGATATAACAGCAGGGTCTTAAACACCATATATATTAGGGGGAAAAGTGAAACTGCTTTGTCTAATAGCGCATCACAAGAAAAAATTTTGGTTTTGCATTTTGCTTGCTTTAATCTAACATATCATATATTTACAAACATAAAAGGTTCAATGTGTAATTTGCTAAAATAAATTTCAAATAAACAGTGAGGTATTTCGATGCTCCACAAACATCTTCAGCACTTTGTTTCAAATGCAGAGACATGTGAATGTAACTTCTAGATCATAACACTCTGAATGAAGCTCCTCCCTCAATCTCATATATCTTGTAAACACACTGGAGCACATTGTGTCCATTCATGCACGTGGTTCTAACAGATGCTTGCAGACTTACAAGCAGGGACAAGAAGTTTAGCTCCTTTTTTCTCGATAAACTATATCTGTTTATCATGAGCGAATACATCATTCCATCATTCATAATATGTGCTAATGAAAATAGAGAAGTTGTGAGGAATATTTGTGAACAATAAGAGCATAAGTCTTGTAATTAACATGTTTTATTGATTAAAAGAAAATAACACACATAGAAAAACACAACATATACATACTGAATCAACATTTAACCTTCATTAATATCCCTCCCCAAACACCAATCCCACCATACCCCAAATAACACCCTTGTGGTCACATGAAGTAATACACACACACACCCACACACACACACAAACAATGAAATAAAAAAAAAATAATAATAAACATACATAATTAAACTAAATGTCTCTCTCCTAATCCCTTCCCTAGAGTCCTCCAAAACCACCAAATACCAACCCCACTTCCTGAAAAACAAGTCCTCCTGCCCCAGCATTCCATCTATCATCTTCTCAAAAGCCGCCACCCTCCCCATCTCCCCATCTCTGCACACCAATGGTGGGGTTCCGTCTGACTTCCAACCCCTTAAAATAATTTGTCTGCCAATCATCACGCCAGTCAGAACCCAATTTTTTATATATTTGTCCCCCAAATTTATAACTTCCCCATTGCCCAAAATATAAAGTCTTGGGCAATGTAAGATATGAGTGCCCAGAATGTCACACAAATAATTCTGAACCTTTAAGACTAAGCCTATATAATCTATAAGGGGTCCAATAAAATCTTTGTAAAATCTTAAATTGCATAAGGCGAACCCTTGCATCTCTAGATGCAGACCTGACTGTAGAGCGGAGGAGGGTGGGGCCGGCTGGAACGACGCACGCCCCCAGTCCCCAATCAACCTGATGGGGCACGCGAGGGACAAAGGCAGCTGGTGACAACAGTTTGAGAGAGAGAGTAGCCGACCGCCCGGACGCGGGGAATGGCCGCCATCCGCGGGGCGAGTGGAGACTGGACTACCCGACCGCCTGGATCAATGGAACCACTGCCAGGGGCGGAGGAGTGTCCTGCCGCCCCCCAGAAACGCAGAAGGGTCGAGAGAAGACTGCCGTCCATGACGGGAGGAGGGTAGCGACTCCCCGACCGCCTGGAGGGGTAGGGTCGCTGCTAGGGGTGGAGGAGTGTCCCCACGGGTCGCCGGAAACACGGATGGGCGTTCTCTCCACTGGGGATCGGAGGTCTGACTCCAGTCCCACTGGGGAAGAGCGGCTTCCATCCGCCTGAGAGGGTGGAGGAGTGATGGAGGACCATCAGAGAACCGGTGAGTGAGTTTCTTTTTCTCTCTATCCTCTCTCTCTGTCGCTCCATGTTGGCCTTTCCCACACCTATTTTGTAGTTTTTTTTTCTCCTGTATCATTCGTGGTTGAGGAAGGCTGGGGGATAACCAGCCGGCAGACAGGGCGCAAGGCAAACCTCTCTCACAATCCACTCTGACCAACAGAAAGGGGACTTGTTGATACATAATTTTGGGTTCAGCCATATGCTCGAGGCAACATTTAAATAAATGTCCGAATTGAATACTCTGGCCACTCTTGTCCAAATCATGTGCAAATGTGAGATGACGGGTGTGACTTAACTTCTCTGGTTAGTTTTATGCAAATGCTTTGCAATGGTGAAATAGGGGCAAGGACTTCCTGTTCAATACAAAACCAGGGAGGGGCTCTTTCAGGTGGAAGTGATCAATGAGCCAAATGCCTGAGACCGAACGCATAATAATAAAACAAAATCTTGGGTAGGCCTAACCCACCTTTGTCAATTGGCATAATCTGAGACTAAAATTGTCACGATTCCTTGTTGTCTGCCCCGTGTTTTCCGTTTCACCCTTCACTGATCACATTCCATGTCATGTTTTCCTTGTTGTCCGCCCCGAGTCTCACTGTCCTTGTAGAAAACTACAATTCCCACAATTCCCGGCCTCCCTCACTGCCTGCACTCATCATTGTTCTCACCTGTGTCTCGTTTAGTCTTTATTGTGTCCTTGTGTATTTAAACCCTGTTTGTTCCTCCATACCCTTGTCGGTTGTTGTTTGTGAATATCGTTGCATGTTGCATTGCTTGCTCATGCCTTTGTTCTCTCACTGTTCCCCTGGTTCGTTCGAGGTTTACCCTGCCCTTCGTTTATGTTCACTGTCTGTTCTACCCGCTGTGTGTTCTTTTGGTGTTTGAGTTAACTTTTTCCCATCGTGGACTTTTCCTTTGTTCCCGTGTTTGTATTTTTATTATTTGTTTGTTAATAAAACCGCGTTTGCGTAAATATTAGCTAAAATCACACTTTGCCCCTGAATTTCTGCTAAAACATTAATGATTCTTCCAAATGTATCATTAATCTGTTTGAGAAATTTGAATTGTAGATGTTTATTTATCAATATAATGACTCCGATATAACATTCCTACCCCATATCTTCCCAATTTTTCAGCTTCCAGCAGGGAAAGATGAGTTTATTGAAGAAACTATATATCATATTTCTTATATTTAAGAAAGGAAATAGCCTTCCTTATGGGAAACAACCCATTCACATTCCACTCGTTTTTATTTCGGAAGTCATTTTAAGTCATTAGCAGCCATAGACCAACAGCTACCCTAGTTCTCTGGTTTCCTTTTGTGTTTATTTAACAAAAGAATTTCAAATTTTTTTTTTTTTAATATCCACTCTGAGATTCTATATCTTATAATAAACTTAGTGAAAAGCAGCGGATGATATTCATACTTTGAGATTTTTGGTGGATACTATCTCGGCCTACTTCGTCAGCTGAAGCCTGAGGATTTCCTAGCAGAGAATCTCAGAACACCATGCCACCCAAGAAGGATCAAAGCAATGGAGAGGAGTTGGTATCACTTTCACAGATAAGAGATCTAATGAGTCAACAAAGGGATCTATTCATGCAACTTCTGCAGCAGCAAGAAAGCAACTTTAAGACTGTTGTGGAACTAATTGTGAACAATGTGAACACTCGGATTGACAAATTGACTAAGGAGACACAGGAGCTGAGAAGCAGCCTGCAATTCTCCCAGAAGGACATTGATGATCTAATAAAGAAAAATGAGAAAATTGAGTCGGAGAGAACAATTGCTTGTGCTGAAACCAAAATAATGCAGGGAAAATTGGCAGAGATGACTGAGAAAGCGGACTACTTGGAGGGTCAAACAAGAAGGAATAACCTTGTTGTGGATGGCATTCCTGAGGCCCAGAGTGAAAGCTGGAAGGAGACTGAGGACAAAGTCAGATGTGTGATAAATGAGAAACTTCACCTGGATAGTAGTCAGATGGTGACTGAACGTGCATATAGGACTGGCAATCCATCCGGATATTCTGGAAAGAGACCTAGGCCTATTATGATTAAATTCCTCAGGTACAAAGATAAAATGGCTGTTCTGGGAAAAACTAAGGATTTGAAAGGGACTAACATCTATGTGAATGAGGACTACACTGAAGGCGTTAGGCAAAAGCGCAAGGAACTCATTCCAGCCATGAAAGCTGCCAGAGAACGAGGTGACATAGCCTATATCCGACATGACAAGCTTATTGTCCATCCCCCTGCCCAAAAGCATAAGGATTAGAAAGGCACCAACGGCCAGGAACTGGAGCTGGAGACAGGAGCTGGAGCGAGAGACTAGTTCTCTGGTTTCCTTAACTTGAGTTCAGACTGATCTGAACTACATATTTTATTTTTTATTTTTTTATGGATAGTAGGCCCAATGATGATAAGCATCTCCTTCCTATTTCAAAGGGTCTTGTTATGGCCCATTTGAATGTCTGCAGCATCAGAAACAAGGTATTTGAACTTAATTATCTGATTAAAGAAAACACCATTCATATCTTGGCAGTATCAGAGACCCATCCGGATGCTACTGTTCTTGATACAGAGATTTCTATTGATGGCTATAATGTATTTAGAAGGGACAGGAATAAACATGGGGGTGGTATAGCATTATATATCAGAGATAACTTCCCGGCAACACTGTGCTCTGAGTTTATCTCAAATGGTTTAGAATCTTTATGGGTCAAAGTGCATCTTCCACACCTTAAACCGGTGCTGATCGACTGCTGCTATAGGCCTCCTGGGACTGATGTGCAATATCTGAATGATCTATGTGTGTTAATTGAAAGAGTTACAGATGTGAACTGTGATATTTTTTTACTAGGGGATATGAACATAGACTGGTTTGCTAATCAATGTCCAATGAAACAAAAGATGGTTTCATTGATCGATGCTTGTAATTTGTCTCAGATGATCTCTCAACCAACCAGAGTCTTTACTAACAGTGCTGGCCATATTTCTGCCACTTGCATAGACCATATTTATACAAATATTCCTGAATGGTGCACTAAACCAGTTTCTCGATCTGTGGGTTTCAGTGATCATAATATCATAGCAATTACCAGGAAAACTAAAATTCCTAAATGTAAGGTCAATATAGTACATAAAAGGATGTTTAAGAAATTTATTCCGGAAAGTTTTTTGGCAGATGTTGGTGATATTGATTGGACTGATGTGTATGCTGCTGAGGAGCCTGAGGCCTCCTTAAATGTCTTTATGGAAAGCTTTATAAAGATTGTTGATAGGCATGCCCCTATGAGAAAGTGTATTGTAAAAGCGAGACCAGCCCCATGGCTGAATGGGACTATAAAGAGCCTCATGAAGGAAAGAGATGAAACCAAATCTATATTAGTAAAGACTGGATTGGTCGAGGACAGATTCAAGTACTGTCAACTTAGAAATCAGGTTACAAAACTGAATAGATCGATGAAAAAACAATATTACATGCAGAGAATAAATGATGTAAAGCAAGATGGTAAAGAGCTCTGGAAAACCCTTAATGAAATAATGGGGAGACGGACAACTGGAGCGGATTCCTTTGTGGAATCAGAAGGAAAATTTCTGACCAAACCAGCTGATATATCAAATTATTTTAATGATTTCTTCATAAATAAGGTCCAAGCACTAAGGCAGAATATGGACAATATTGATTCTAATTACATAAAGCTCATAAAAAATAATGTGTTGTTAGATAAGAGTTGCACTTTCCAGTTTAATAGTGTAGAGGAACGGGAAGTAAGGAAGTTGTTGAAGTCCCTGCCCGAACACAGTTCTGTGGGTACTGACATGCTGGACAGTAAATTACTTGGTCTGGCAGCTGACTATGTTTGCGGTCCGTTATGTCAAATATTAAATGCATGCTTAATGAAGGGTGTTTTTCCCACTATCTGGAAAGAAGTTAAAATTATTCCCTTATCTAAAGATGGCAGACTAGCATTCACTGGGAAGAACAGTAGACCTATCACTATTCTCCCAGTTCTTAGTAAACTGATGGAGAGAATAGTTCACTCACAAATACAGAAATACTTTAAATGTAATGGCTTGAACTCAGATTTCCAACATGCTTATAGACATGACCATTCAACTTGTTCTGCCCTTACAGTAATGACAGATGACTGGCTTAAGGAAATTGATAAGTTAAAGATGACTGGTGCAGTATTACTTGATTTTAGTGCGGCATTTGATGTCATAGATCACAATCTACTCATTGGTAAACTAGAATGATATGGATTTAGTCCAATTGCCATCAAATTTATGAAGAGTTATCTCAAAAGTAGGGCCATAGCGGGTTTATTACACTGGCAGTTGGTCTCGCTCTAAGGTTTTGGACTGTGGGGTCCCGCAAGAGAGCTGCCTTGGACCACTTTTATATGCCATTTTTACAAACGATTTACCATTAGTTTTGTGTAAAGCTACTGTACAAATGTATGCTGATGATTCCACATTGTATTATGCTGCAAAAACTGTCAGTGAACTGGACAATGTTTTATCAGCTGAGTTAAATATGGTTTTTGATTGGATAAAAAGAAATAAGTTGGTGCTGAACATCTCGAAAACCAAATCAATTATATTTGGATCGAGTCATAAACTGTCATCAACACCAAATATGAGTTTGAACTTGTCTGGGGAACCTATAGAACAGGTAGATAAAGTAAAATTACTGGGCACAATAATAGATAGTCAGCTGTCATGGGCAGAACATATTGATATCATAGTTAAGAAGATGGGTTGTGGTATCTCTATGGTGAGGAAATGTCTTTCTTATGTCCCTACACACATCGTGGGACAGGTGGCTAAATCTTTAATCTTATGTCACCTGGATTATTGTGCCCCTGTATGGTCATCTACATCTAAAGGTCAACTAAAAAATTACAAACTGTCCAAAATAGAGCTGCCAGGTTAGTATTACATTGTCCTATAAGAACAAATATTATCAGTATGCACCGTCGACTATCATGGCTAATGGTGGAGAAAAGACTGGTTTTTAATATAACTAAATTTTTCAGTAAAACTGTCCTTTCTTCTCAACCAGTTTTTTTTATATAACCAAATTGTTAGGTGTGATCAGGTTCATTCTCATTTGACTAGGTCAGCTGATGATGGTCAGATGATGTTGGCACGTCCAAATTCAAATGCTTTAAAGAGAACAGTTATTTATCGTGCCATTAATCATTGGAACAATTGTCCATTGAATATACGTAAAATGAATGGCAAAGTCTCTTTCAGGTACCATCTGAGAATGCACTATTTAGAATTGTGAGTAGGGAATGTATGAATGTAATAATGATGGAAATATTGTAATAATTTATTCTGAATAATTTTTGATGATGTTTATAATGATGTCTACAATGTTTTATTGTTTTTAGATGATCATTGTTATGTAATTTATGTACTTTTATTTTTATTTTTCTTGTGGACCCCAGGAAGACTAGCTTCTCACTTTGGTGACAGCTAATGGGGATCCTTTTAACAATAAACAATAAACAATAAACAATAAACAATAAACTCGGAGAGACACAATCCACTCATATTAACATTTGACATTTTGATATAATAGAAAAAAGAAATTGTGTGTCAAAAACAAAATTCTAAAGACCATATTTCAGCATCAGTGCAACAATCAATCCCTGACAAACTTGCAGTCGGATTACTCAATTTTGCCTCATAAATTTGTAAGGCAAAATTACATAACATAGAATACTTTGTAAAACAAACCCAGCCAATAGGCAGAGTAAACACAAATAATGTGTAGATTCATTCACAGAACTGTCTCAAAGGCATGTTCCTCCACAAAACAAATTCCAGCCGATAAAAGTTCAGTGTCCTCGGACAGACAAACAAATGTTCAATGAGCCGGCTGTCCATGAGTGTAGCAGATGACCTCATCATTTAAATGTACCGTGGAAATACTCCACACATCAAACTCCAGCCAACAGGAGGCACAAGCACATGGAATGAACAGACGCATCCAGAAATGTCCCAAAGCAGCGTTATTCAACAAAACAGGCTCCAGCCGCTAGGCAGAACCAGCACAAAAAGAAACAAAACAGGCTCCAGCCGCTAGGCAGAACCAGCACAAAAAGAAACAAAACAGGCTCCAGCCGCTAGGCAGAACCAGCACAAAAAGAAACAAAACAGGCATCCCGGCTCCTCGGACGGTCAAGAGTGTATTGAGGGAGTCAAGTTCACTTGGATGCTGCATGAAAAAAAAACACCATGACTTAGTCTGTCAACTTTATAAAAGACATCATTTGTGTAGGCATGTAGAAATGTTGCGGTCATCCATAGTGTCCTTTCTCAATCTAGCCGAAAACTTCAGGGTAAAAGCAATCTTCCGTCAATGCACAAGTCACTTGGAGTGTCATTCCACAAATCAGACTCCAACCGCTAGGCGGAACCGACACAACCAGAAACAAAAATGACATCCAGCTTCCTCCGACAATCGGAGTCAATTAACAGTGAGTTGATCCACTCACATGGGGAAATACCCTATGGTTACTCATCCATTGTTTTTATGAACGACAATGCTTGCTTTGGACACAAAAATACTTTGCAACCATCTTTGGTGTCTATTCTCAGATTGGCCAGAAACATCAGTGCAAAAGCGATCTTCTGTTGATGTAAGAGTTTCTTACATTCCTTGAACCTATCGCATTTCTCTCTTGTCGAATTCGCAAGTCTGGGAACAAGAAGATATTTTGATTCTTCAAAGAAAGATTACCTTTGTTCCTCGCCTATCACAACACAAGATCTTTATCGGATGATCTCAGAAATTTGGCCAGAATTGATCAAGGCCTATTTCCCTCAACAGATCTCCAAGGCGGGACTCTGTGAACTCGTCTGTGAATTTCACCATATCTCTGCCTCATGCTCAGGAATTCCAACAATTCTGACATTATTTCTGCAGCTCCGATTTTCAAAATCTTTAAGCTTTTCAAGAATATTTTCCAAATCAACTTTGGTCGAGGGCGGATTAGCGGATAAATCCCTCTCCGATGTCTCTAGACAATTGACTCATCTTTCAACATCTGCCACTCTTGTAACTAACGCCTTAATCAATCGATGCATTACAGCGAGATCCTCCAAGTCAGCAACAACATTCGTCAGCATCACAAACATGTTGGACAGTTGACGCTAGGTTTCACTGGCTGCGCCATCCAACTCAGTCCCCGGTCCATAGGCCCTTCAGAACTATCACCTTGAACACGTAAGTTTCTTATAATGTCTCCAGAGCCCGAAGATTTGGACTTCTTGGCCATGTTTAGCTTAAAGAGCAAATGTATCACTGGGTGTATTGAATTTCACCAGATTATGGCATGAAAATAATAAAAGGAATGAGCAAAGTGTGCAGAGCTGACTCTCACACGTCTGCTTCTCGCATGGCGTCACATCCTCCATAAGAGCATAAATCTTTTAACCAAAGCCTAATTTATGCTCTCCTTTTGATCATCTGTTAAAAAAAAAAAAAAAAAAAGTGATTGAGTCACGTGGCACTGTGTGAGGAGCGGACGTGTGAGCGGCGAGCTCTGCGCATTTTGCTAGTTTATTACTATTTGTGTCATAAACCGGTGAGAGTAGATACACCCTAATTCTTAACTGTTCTAGGAAGACAATATGTCAAAGAATTGTCCTCGGGCTCTGGAGACATTAAAAGACACTTACGTGCTTAACCTGATTCCCCGCAGCGGCAACATGTTTGGGAAAAACTGGAGGATTTGGAGAAAAGTAATTGAAGAAACAACTCCCAAATTGTTGTAATTCCTGAATAGATGAAGGCGGAGATATGGTGAAATTCCTAGAGGAGCTCTTACCGAGTTGACTCGACATAACAGGCCATAAGCTGGAAATCAAGCGAGCTCACAGAAACCCGGCTCGGAGATCCGCTGAGGGAGACAGGCCCCAATCAATTCTGGCCAAATTTCTGAGATCATCTGATAAAGATCTCGTGTTACACGATGAGCAAAGGAAAGCTTTCTTGGAAGAACCACAACATTTTATTGTTCCCACACTTTGCGAATTCGACAAGAGAGAAACGTGATCGATTTGGGGAATGCAAGAAACTCTTACATCAACGGAAGGTTGCTTTTGAGTGAACTAAGCCAATCAACATTACACAAACCTTTGAGCCAACAGAGGAGTGGAATTTAAAATCATGCTATGAGTACACCTTAAAACCAAAATGTATGTAATAATTTTCTTTCCATTATGTTGTTTTAAACGTGCATGGCTTTGTGTCTTCCATGAAACACAAAAGAAGATGCTATGCCAACATTCACTTTCATTGTACGGACAAAAGATGCAATTAAAGTGCTCACTTTTGAAAAAGAATTGAGCAAACTTAAAAATTCAACGCAACATGATGCTGTAAGATTTTTTATGTCTTAATAATTAATAATTGTCCTCAGTGTCATTGATTTGTTTAGTCAATGTGATTTTGTTTGTTCACTTAATGCAAAATATTTTGTTGAGAGAACTACTAATTTCTTGTTTAGCCAACTATCAATTCACAATATGAGAACTATAAGGTTGTTTACATTTAATTAACTTTTATATGCAGTTAACTGCAATGTTTGCCTCTAAAGAGAGGGGTAGGTCTAGACAAGACAGTAGACAAACAATAGGCCTCAACCCTTAAAGCTGAAATTAGTGACTTTCTTTGTGTCATCTTGCACTGACACCTAGCAGCTTGGATGCAGCATAATTTAAAATCAATAGTTTTCCATTTAAGATGACGTTGTAGAAATGTAGTATTCACAGACAACTAGGACTACTTTAATCAATGAGTGAAAGTGTCAAATAACAGGAGAGTTACTGAGATTAATTGAGTAGTATTTGGCTGGTCAGGTGATTCTAACATGGCAGCTCCCATATGTGGACCCTCTCCATGTAGAATAAAACAGCTTTTATAAGGTTACTGATATGACTTAATTAAATTTTAATATGAATGGTCATGATTTTCTACATATATTGCAAAATTACAATGCATGTCTTTAGGAGTTTAGACATTTTTTAATGAGGAACATATTACTGAGTGCACATTTAACACACAAACCTCAATAATGATGACAATCATCAAACCTCATTAGTTAAAAGATGAGCTCTTAACATCACCACACAACCATTGACTAAAAGTGGCCAAAAAAAAACAACAACAAAAAATAGCATAAAGTCAGCAAATTGCAAAAAAATAAGCCTATACACTGCAAAAAATTATTTTTGTCTTGTTTTCCAGTAGAAATATATTCATATTATTAAAACAAGATATATTTAATTGACAAATTAAAATATATTTAGTCTTCTTTTCTTTCTGAGAAATCTGACAAAATATAGTAAATGTTATGCTTATAACAAGAAAAAAAAACTATCTGTCAATAAGGTAAGAAAAATAAACTTATTTTCCCTTTGAAACACATTTATTTTTCTACCCCATTGGCACATTGTTCTTGTTTTAAGCATAAACCTCACTAAATGTAGTTAGATTTCTTTGAAAACAAGACTTAATATCTTGTGCCATTTTGCTTGTCAAGTTAATGTATCTTGTTTTTAGAATGTTTAGATATTTTTAATGGAAAATAAGAAAAAATATTCGAATTAAGAAAATTAGTGTATTTGCAGTGTATCACTAATCACGTAATTTTGTCATGTTGCAATGCATTCTTGGAACTCGCAAATCAGCTACATTGTTCAATATGATTGTTCAGACAACACTGTTAGACTAGTTAGGACAACATTTGGTGGAATATTGTTGGTCTAACACAGGGGTGCCCAATACTTCGATCGCGATCTATCAGTCGATCGCAAAGGCAATGCTGGTAGATCGCACAAAATTTAAATTTACTTTAGTTAAATTTTAATAAAAATAAATATAATGTCTTTACTTCTTTTAGTTTCTGTCTAACTTGCACTTGATGAGTAAATATTGACCAGGAGAGGTTTTGTTTATTCAGTTGCCATGACAACTAGGTTTGCGCATACACGCCTTCCAAGGACTTCTGAGAACAGAGCGCGAAATTGCGATGCTACTGCCCGGATTAGGCAAAACTGAATGGAATCAGACAGTGGTGCAGTCAGAGCCAGGGGCAAAAATTTCATCAAAATGTTGGGGGGGGGACAATAAACATAACAATTCTCAAGAGCAATTTTTGAAGGGGACACCAAGGGGTTTTTTGTTGTTGCCCCGTTTGCATTTGTATTATTTTATTTCTTAAACAATTATTTTAAGAATATATCATTATATTATTTACAATACACATATTTTAATGTAATTTGGGGGGGACAACCCTGCGATTTCCGCCTATGGTCAGAGCTCTACACACCAACAGGCTAACCTTCAACATCTGGCAGGAAACTTTAAACTGTGTGAGTATGACTCAGCATGCTGATGCCCCCATTTCTTTGCAGGTTAGTATTCAGATCCCATCCCAAAAGCCTGGGAGGATGAGCAAAAGATTGATGACACAATTTGACCAGGATAGTGTCAGAAGAAACATCTGAAATATTCATACCAAATTCGTCCTGTATGGAAAACTCCTTAGAACATAATTTTAGTAAACATATTCCAACATATATTCTAGGACATAATTTGTGAACAAGAATATTTGTAATATTTTTTGTATTGAACTGTTCCAGCATTCAGATTCTTTTTGAGGGAACAATGAAATATGTGGGCCCACTAACTGGATGTCAAAGCTAACAGTGATGTACTGTTGTGTTCTGTAATTTCCCCTGGGCACCTCAGCTTACTCAGGCTTATAGGCTTTCCAACATACTGAGGAAAGAATAAAGTTTGTCATTTTTGCTTAAAAAAATAAAATAAATAAATAAATATAAATTCTTCAGTGTTCCTTTAGAATCATTACTTTGTATACTTAACTTTTTTATATATATCGCCACACATAATGGATATTTTTTGCATGACATTAAAGATGAAAGTCTCAAATCTTTTGTCAGGTTTCAAAAGATGTTAACAATAAAGATTAATATTAAGATATTAAGAGATATCTGCTTGACTAAAATACTGACACTTCATTTTTCATACTCTGAATATATTTCCCCACATTAAGCGAATCTGTCAGGGTCTATATTGAATAATTATTTCAACGTCATCAAGAAAACATCCAATTCATGGGTAACAACCTAGCCCAGATGTTTTCTAGGACATTCAGTTTTTCAAAAAATGTTTTTTAATGGAAACTTCAAGAAAGCCTTTTCCGATAACATATCGAACCTCATGACCTTTGGTTTGCAAGTAGTGGCTATGAATGGTATAATTTTATTGTTGGTTTCAGTGATGACTGCATCTCTGTCCTCCTAGTGTTTTCTGACAGTTTAATGTTTTTTTTCTTTTTACAACTGAAAACATTCAGTTACTCCACCTTATTTTGCAACGTGATATGGTCTTATAAATCACACAACCACAGGATGTACAGCAGAATTATGTGCCAATGTCGGATAATTCCGAATGTCAGTATTTATAATAAATGCCATATCTGCATGTCTGTTTACTACACACCGTTAAGAAATAGAGAGTGCTCCCTGACAAGAATGGAGAGTATGCGTTTATTGTTTTGCCAAGATGAAATAAGATGCAGTTTTGGTGCAAAGAAAGTTGAATTTTCCAGCATCCATCTTCTCTCTGCTGGTTGTGTGCAGTTTGTGGATGACTGTCCTGTCAATGCCTGATTTCCTTCATTCTGCATGTGCAACAGCGTTTGATAAAATGAGGACAAAATGTGATAAATGGTAAAACTACACTGGCGGCCAACAGATTTTGCTCTAATGCATTTTGTTGCCCACGTAACCTTTTCTTTTCGTTTTCTGTTTCAAAAGTGCCTATTTTCAAATGGATATTTTTTACACATTGTGATCAGTTGAATGCCACTTTGGTGAATTAAAGTACCAATTTTCTTCTGAAACAGCTAAATCTGTACATTATTTTTTTATTTTTATTTATTTGACCTTTATTTAACCAGGATAATCTCTCTGAGATTAGAAATCTCTTTCACAGGAGTGTCCTGGCCAAGAATGGACAGCAGTTACAGTCACAAAATTACAAATCAACAACAAATATAAAATTTCAACTTAAAACATTTGCACATCATTGAGTCTTCTTCAGTGGACCGAATAATAGATTTGAAATGTTCCATAGGCACCAGAGTTTGTAATTTAAATTTAGTTTGGAGTCGATTCCATTCAAATGGAGCTGCATACATAAAAGCCCTTTTTCCCAGTTCAGTTCTTACAAGTGGAACAGAAAGGGTAAAAGGGTATTTCCAGTCATGCCAGTCATGCCAGTGCAGCTCCTATCTACTTGAATGGAGCAAGACCAAAATCTCAACAATGGTTGGTCAAGATTGCGATCAAAGAATATATTTTATATCAGCAATAAAATCTGACAATACTGGTATCATAAACTGCGATACTTCACCTCGTGTTACGTAAAAAATATATTATATATATATATATATATATATATATATATATATATATATATATATATATATATATATATATATATATATATATATATGTAATGCTTATATATCTAATGTGCATGCGCTTTTTAGAGTTGATTGACAGGCGATGTCTGTGTCTAAAAGGTCATTGGCTCTTTTAACTGTAAGGCGGGACTTTCTTTCTACATCGGTTGACCGTTGGGCGCTCAGAGCTTCTTGGTTGAGCGTTCCGATTTCTTCATTTTAAAAGAAGTGGCCCATCTCTGCTAAATAATCTCTGACCTCAATCTACTTTTGAATGGGGAAAGACCGAGACCTCCAAAACGTTTCGTCAAGATTACGATCAAATAAGATGTTTAAATCAGCAGTAAAATATGACAACAATGGTTATGAATTGTGCTAATGCGTATGGAGCCAGAAATCTGACAAAACAATTTGAATTCGAATTGTGTAAATTTGAATTATGGACTTTTGAATTTGAATTATAAGTGTGATTTGTCCAAATGTAATATTACGTTGTATTTTAAATAGGTTTGAATTTGAAAATTTTAAACTCCAATCCTGGACATTTCATATTTAACAAAGTTGAATTGTTTTTTTTATGGCACAATTTTATAAATATGTATTTTCAAACAGCACATTTTTGGTTCTGCATTCTTACACTGTAAATATTCAGTTAAAAAAAAAATACAGCTTCAAGTTTTCAAGATGAAGAAGAAATTCAGAACACCAAATTCATTATCTAAAATTCAAACCGCAGAAATTCAGATCTACAGAAAGTGGGTCAGAGTTCAAGCTTCTGTTCCACAGGGAAGAGTATACCTCGGGTCTTTAGTGCCCAGAGACCTCATTCCACCCCTTGTATCTCATCCATTTTTTTTTATTATTTCACATTTGTTTTAATGTTTTTATAATGGTTTAAGTACCAAAAGTGTATAGGGTCATTAGAGACCTTACACTCTAAAAATGCTGGCTTATTTTTTCAACCCAAACGCTGGGTTAGTGACATGGTCATTTTCACTGACAATTGAAACTATACACCCCTCCCTCCCCCACCCCGAAAGTAGCCCCAGATTGCAGTCTGGATGATAGGGCGGGGCGACACGTTGGGCGTAAATACCAAATAGCTCTGACACAAGGGGCAGTTCAAACTTAAAATAGTGGGACGATTTAGGAGGAGGGTGAAGGAGGGCATTTTTGTTGCGTAAGGTGAGAGAAACTGGTCGGTGTAAAGTTAATTAATATATATATTAATATTATATATATATATATATATATATATATATATATATATATATATATATATATATAAATAATAACAATAATAAGGTGATGTTCGAGAATCAAATGATGCTTAAAAGCTTTACCATATCTCAGTGTCATTCACAGCAAATGTGAAACACCATACTTGTCTTATCAGAGACAAAACGTAAGCAACAGGAGGCATATTTTAAAATTGTTTTTATACATTGGCAGCTATATTATATTTGTAAGATTTAGAAGTTCATATTTCATATTTGGAAGTTGTGATGCTCAGAATTGAATATAATTTATATTTGAGTAATTTACTAGGAATGTATTTGCAATGTTTAGTCAGTTAATTATTTACATATTTACGTGTTTACATATTTAACACGGTCAGGATATTCTGCTGAATCTGCCTCCCTGATTCTCTCATGTTTACCTCAGTCTAAGTTCTGATTGGTTAGTTCAGTCACGTGGAAGGTCTGAACAAGGAAGTGTTGTAGTTGTGATCGGTGTTCAGTAAAGTACTACTTCAGAAAGTCCTCCGTCGCCATTCTGTTGTTTATTATCATAAGGAGTGATCCACCACCACATACAGAACCCTCACGTTACATATTGATAAAACTCACTCACAGGGGTAGAAGGAGAGAGAGACCAATAGCCTACGTATTTTTTTTTCTTTCTCCAGCAGCAGCAAGAGGCATACTAATATGTCCAATACATGGAAGCCAAATAAAATGATAAAGTTCACTTGCATTGCAGAATATTGAAAAGCTAATAAAAAGTTATGGCAAACTCATCCCATGTGTCCCTCATTTACCTTTTAATAAAATATGTATATGGGTCAGTATGTTCGTTCTTTTAATTTTTCAAAGCTGTGTAAAGAGTTGTTGTGCTCACAAAAACAGAAAATTCCTTCAACTGCATGGAGCCAGAGAATCTTGGCCAAATTTGAGAGATCACTGTCTGCACACTGAACAATTATCCAGACTAGTCAAGTCTATCAGAAATTATATATATATATATATCTTTATTGTATACAAAATTCTATAGTGCAGTGCTCACAGAAAGCATGAGCTGAAACGTTTGCTCCAGGCAACCCCTTGAAACGGAAAGCAGAGCCCGCAGTTCCCTCCGGGTCTGCTCCAAAAAAGGCTCGATTGGTGACACAGAACGCTGTTCCCCATCTCCCCACTGCTGTTTGTCAGGAAAGGAATCTTGTTGCAGTGTTATTCAAAATGTTGTTTTTGTGTCTTACACTCAGATAAATGCAATAACAAAATGCAATAAGTGCAAAAAAGAATGCAGCATTTGTTGAAAATGCACGAGATGCTCACACATTCTCAATAAAGAGCCCTTTTCCTCTTTAAAGCACACACATTATGCGCAACCATCTTATGGTAAGCGTCACATCATTTCATAGTGAGCAAACCAAATTGCCCTCTGTCCCATTAAGTGGACGCATGTGGAGCCCTAACGGGTATTTCAGATTGGGTGCAAAAAACATGGTTATACGATCCAATTTGCACACCGACACCACATTTCAATGCCGTTCTGTCTTCCACGGTTTCACCCGAAGATGCTGAAATAATCTCATCGTGAAAAACGTGATAGAGATTGTGCCAAATTGTCAAGCCAAAAAGGTTTTTAAAGCCGTAATTTTCTTGTTCCAAAGAAAGATGGCGGGCTTCGGCAGATCCTGGATCTGAGACATTTAAATCACGCACTCACAAAGTGTCCATTCAGAATGATTACTCAGAAACGGATCTTATCGCATGTACGCCCACACGACTGTTTTGCGTCGATATATCTGAAGGATGGGTACTTTCACATCCAAATCGAACGACATCACAGGATTTTTTTGAGATTCGCATTCGAGGGAACAGCATATCAATTCAAAGTCCTGCCCTACTGTCTCTAGCTATTCGCACATTCACAAAGTGCATCGATGTGGTTTTCACTCCTCTGAGACAGAGCGTGCGTGCATCTTGAACTACCTCGACGATTGGCTGTTACTGGCGCAATATAAATCAGAGGCTCTGTTTTGCCAGCACAGAGACTTACTGCTTCAGCATCTAAACAGCCTGGGCCTCAATGTGAACTGGGTGAAGAGCACACTCTCCCCCAGCCAACAAATCTCTTTTTGGGAGTCCGCCTTGACTCCACCTCACGAGTGAGCGCTTTCAGGCCATTCTACAGTGTCTGTCTCAGTTCAAACTGGGGAGAACACTTCCACACTGAAGCTTGTTCAGAAAGCAATGGTATTTGGGGTGTGGTGTGTGATTAACACCTGACATTCTGCACCTGGAAAGGTGCGAAAAAAGTCTGGCACATCAACCACCTAGAGTTATCGGCTGTATTTCTAGCTTTAAAGGCTATTCAGTAAGAAATAGTGAACTGTCTGACTACCACCCCTGGAGAAGCGAGTTCGAATCCAGGGTGAGCTGAATGACTCCAGCCAGGTCTCCTAAGCAACCAAACTGGCCCAGTTGCTAGGGAGGGTAGAGTCACATGGGGGAACCTCCTCCTGGGCGCGATGATGTGGTTCACTCTTGGTGGGGCGCATGGTGAGTTGTGTGTGGATGCCGCAGAGAATATCATGAAGCCTCCAAATGCACTAGTTCTCCGTGGTAACGCGCTCAACAAGCCATGTAATAAAATGTGCGAATTGATGGTCTCTGACGTGGAGGCAACTGAAATTCATCACCCGCCACCCGGATAGAGGCGAGTCACTACGCCACCCGAGGACTTAGAGCTTAGATTGGGAATTGGGCATTTCAAATTTAGGAGAAAAAGGAGAGAAAAGAAAAAAGAAATAGTGAACTGTCATGTCCTGGTTTGCTCAGACAACACGACAGTTGTGGCATGTATAAACCACAAGGCGGAATTCATTCACCGGCACTGTTGCGACTCACCCCTAAAACGGAATGTGTTCACTGATTTGTGTCTCTCACATAACAAAGACCCAGTAAACTGCCCCATACATGAAATTCTCATATTTCTTCAAGAGTGGAGTGGTGTTGGCGTAGTTGTCTAAAGCACATAACTGGTAATCAGAAGGTCGCTGGTTTGATCCTCACAGCCACTAGTTGATAAGTGCACTGTAAGTCGCTTTGGATAAAAGCATCTGCCAAATGCATAAATGTAAATGTAAATGTAAGAGTGATTAGACGCAGGACTCGCTTAAAGTGTATGTGGCAACTATATCTGCGTATCACTCACATAGCCGGCGCCTCTATAGGCAAGCATGATTTAATCATAAAGTTCCTTAAAGGACCAATCAAGATGATTAACCCCACCTCGGCAGGCTACAGTCCTGATTTTGGACAACTTGGTCCCAAAAGTTCTTGCAGGGCCCCCCTTCGAGCCTTTGGACTCTGTTGATTTGTGCATGCTCTCCGTTAAGACTGCACTACTGCTGGCTCTGGCCTCAGTTAAAAGGGTCGGTGACCTGCATGCACTTTCAATCGACAATTCATGTCTGGAGTTTGGCCCCGGACTTTCAAGAGCTACTGTCAAACCCAGAAAATGCTATGTGCCTAAGGTCCTAACCATGCCCTTCAGAGCACAGGTGGTTCACCTTCAGACCTTCTTCCCTCTTCAATTCAGTTTTGATGAGGAACAATCATTGCATTTGTTATGCCCTGTGCGGGCACAACACGCATTCGTTGAGCATACATTCCAGTTCAGACTGTCTGATCAGCTCTTTGTATGCTATTCAAGCAAAGACTTTCTCACTGGATTGTCAATGCAATTGCCCAGGCTTATGCGTCGCAGTGTAAGACTTGCCCAAATGGTGTTAAAGCACACTCAACTAGAGGCATGGCCTCCTCATGGGCATGGACGAATGGTGTGTCAAGACATATGTTTTGTAGCAGGATGGTCCTCTCAAAACACATTTGCAAGGTTTTACAACCTAGACATAACATCTCTCTCTTCACAAGTCCTCTCAATTTAGAGCACCTGCTATTCATTGTCCAAATATATACAGTATACTTAAGCTTCTCCCTTTAAGGATGAGCTCTCCATCTTTTACACAACTGCCTGCATTAGACCGTTGTAATTTACCATAAGTCACAAGCACTTATATTATAAATAAACTCCCTTCCCGACTGGGTTCGTGAAGGAGTTAATTCATAATATATGATTGTAATTCATATATTCTTTCTGAGTGATCCCCTCCTGGCCCAACACGAGGGTCACTCACTGCAGCATACTCTTGTTGGTCGCCTTCCCATGAGACTTTGGCATCATGTTTCCTTTCTGAGAGGTTATGTCCTATAGTGTGGCGTGATGGGATTCTGTTCCCCATATGATGTAATAAACGCAATGTCAAGTGTACTGAGTTGTAAGGGAACGTCTCGGCTACGTATGTAACCTTGGATCCCTGAGATGAAGGGAACGAGACATTGCGAATGCTAGCCACACTATTAGACTCAGAGTTCTTGAGGTCTGAGCGATGCGCTCCTTGTTCTCAGTAAGAAAGTCTGAGGAAATGCTGTTTGTGCACCTGCTTTTATAGCAGACAGCTTTACACGAAAACAGGCGGGGCTCAACCCAGTGGTGCCTCCAGATGTACGACCATATGCACTGTGTGTACCATGAGCACTCCGACTGACCTGAGAAATATTTATTCTCAGAATATTTCACCAATCATGAAATGTGCCCCGTATTTCTGTTTGCTGTTTAAAAGAAATAGCAATGACCAATTTGTGAATGAATAATTATTTTGAGATTTTCAGTGAACGTCTTTTTGCAGCCAAACAGGATTGCAAAACGGTTTGAATCGATTTGTGATTCAGTACAATTAATTTGGAGCACTCTCTCACTGAATCATTTGGAGCAGTTTCTCACACTGTGGGACTGTGAATTAACGCAGACTACTTGCAGGCTTTTGTTGTCGGGAGCGGGACAAAACGTGAAAGTTGCAGACGGGAGCGGGACAAAATATTACATGTTTTTGCGGGAGTGGGACAGAATCTCTCTGAAGCGGGTCTGAAAAATCCATCCCGCACAGACTTCTACTTTATAATTCAGGTGCAGAACTTCACCAACACCCGCAGTGTGATTTGGGGTAGCTGATGTGGAGGGAGAGGGCGATATTTGATAAGAAAGAGCCTGTGGTGCATTAACAGCAGCCACATAGTCACTGCACACTGAGACAGCACCAGGCTTCTTCTATATGGGCACTAAAAACCTATACATTACACAAAACTATCTCTTATTATCGCTCGCGTAACGTCTCTGACTCTCTGGATTGAAGCAGCCGCTTCTTGAGAGTGTCGTTGCTTATGCCCAATGACAAAATTAGCAAAACACTACACATTTCTGGTTCTGTTTTGTGATTGGTTGGGCAGTCTACAGCACACTCTCAATGTTTGCAACACACAGCCCGCCCCCATATTGCTTTAACCAATGAACAAATTGGTATTTTTTTTATTTAAAACTGTTTCCCAAATGTTTGATTGGGTGGGTAATACTCACGTATGGGCCCATGCCTAGAACCGGCCCCGCCGTCAATCTGTGCATCACGTGGTTTGTTGAGCGCGTGTGGTTTATTTTACAATATTTAAGGATAAAACAATATGAAAATATTAACCCACTTATGAGGTCCAATTAACCTAGCATTCCTGTAAAAATTAACCAGCATTTGTGTGGAATAAAAAACCCATTTGCTGGGTTAAAATTAACAACTTAACTTGCTGGGTTAGTTTAGCCCAACGGGTGTTTTGTCCCATATTTAAACCCAATTTGAGTTATTTTTAACCCATCATTTTTTAGAGTGTAGGTATGTAAATGAAAATGGTGTTTTTTATTTTTTTGCACTTCCATAAATTATATTTTGCTGGTTCTATATTATTTATTTTCTATTGCTATCCCTGTATATCTATTTCTTTGTTTATTACAAGAGAAATGAGTACTATGTTCATACTGATTCCATAATACAAACAAGTACTCACATTCACATTGATTTTCTGTGTAACAGTGGTGAATTTTCTGAATCCCATATCTTACGCAATGTGGCGCTGATGTGTCAGTGATTGCCGACTTACATTTGACATTGCTATTAGATCAAGAAACCACATGGAAGTAAACTAAAGCAAGTACAACACATGAACAATATGATATGACTGTTGTCATTTGGTTGTACTACTGAATTTATGTAAGTTGTGAATCTATTTAGTCTCAAAAAGTGCCTGAGAAAATACTTATGTGTAGATTAAGTGTCATGTGTTGCTTAATATGTGTTTGACAGCAAGTTGCATCTCAGGAAATTTCAGTGTGAAAGTGATAAATCTTGTTCTAGATTTATCCTTTATTTGTTGCATTTTCTCTTTGATTTATGGAAAATAAAACATCATCATATATTTTATTTTATTATTTTATAATTGTCTTGAAAATGTTACACTGTCTGGCCATTTTGTTGATCCATTTTTGAAAGATATACGTGCCAAGTCTCTAAAGACCTGAATATGTAAGAGTGTTTGGGGAAATTCCCATTTAAGGGTTAATTTGATTAATTAATCTGCATCTTATGTAATTAATTAGATAAAAAAGTAATCGATTGACAGCCCTAGTAATTTTTTATTAATGAACATTTGCTTGTAGATCTTTTTTTCTCTCTCCCATTTTCTCCCCAATTTGGAATGCCCAATTCCCAATGCGCTCTAAGTCCTCGTGGTGGTGTATTGACTTGCCTCAATCCGGGTGGCGGAGGACAAATCTCAGTTGCCTCCGCATCTGAGACCGTCAATTCGCGCAACTTATCACGTGGGTTGTTGAGTGCATTACCGTGGAGATCTAGCACATGTGGAGGCTTCATGCTTTTTTCTGCGGCATCTACGCACAACTCACCGCACACCCCACCGAGAGCAAACCACATTATAGCATCCACAAGGATTTTACCTCAACGTGACTTTACCCTTCCTAGCAACCGGACCAACTGGTTGCTCAGGAAGCCTGACTGGAGTCATTCAGCATGACTTGGATTCAAACTTGGGACTCCTGGTGTGGTAGTCAGCGTCTTCGCTTGCTGAGCTACCCAGGCCCCCTGCTTGTAGAATTTTGGTGTTGCTTAAGCATGTACTGTTTGATTTTTATTGCTTAAGCAAAACAAAACATAATTTATTTTTTTACTAATAATATTTTATTGTTACTTGTCATAATTCACATTCATATCAAGCAATAGCAACATCCAAAAAAAATTTACTTCAAAGAACACAATGTCTTATGACTGCAATAAATACTATTATTATTATTATTATTTTGCAACCTGGTGCTTTTCTTTAACATTACTTAATGTATGTCTGCATATATGTATTTCTTTGTTACCCTGGAAATAAAAAAAATAATTTTGATGAAATAGCAATGAAAAACCTGGAGCCACCAGGGGTCAGTTTAACACTGAACAGTGGTATCTAAAGACCGGAAGGGGCGCTGCTCTTATTAAAGGCGGGATCAGGAAGCAGCCCTGTGTCAATCTATGAACAGCGAGGCGTTCGTGAATCCTCTCAGTGGTAGTATCAAGGTATGTTGTAAACGAGTGTTACCATAAGTCGGATTATTAACCAGAGAATCAATTACTGTACAATTTGCTATTGAGGTTATTAGTAATTAAGCAGATTCTAGTGGCGTGTGTCTGCAAGTTGTGTGGCGTTTAGCGTTTAGCGTGTAGAAATGACACGATAAAAAAAAAAATACATTTCAAATAATTATTATTTTTTTTTTAAATCTATCTATCGATTGATTAAAATCACTAATAAAATGCAATACTCACTATTTACCTCTCCGTCGCAATTCTATGATGCTTTTAAATGTATTCATACAATTTCCGTGTGTGTGTGTTGCTTGCAAAGTTGTTTTCACTTTCCTTTTCGCGGTTATTCAGCGAAATACCTCCACTGCCATCCTTAGTGTACGATAAAGTAAAAAAAAATAAAAATAAAATAATCTATATATACACACCTTTTTCTGGGTAGACTATTTTTTGGTAATGAGCTCATGTAGAGTGAATTATCTCGTGCTTAATGCAACAGCTGCTTGAGAATCGATTTTGCATTTCAACAATAGCTGTGATTTATATAAAAACAGAAATGTGGTATTTGATTTTTTTTTTTTTTACACAAATATGTACATGATCATTTGAGGCCCCAACTAATTATGTGTGCTAATCTTCCTTGTTCTGTTGTTTCCCTCTTTAAGCCATTGAAGAAAGTCTATTTGGATAACACAAATCAACAATGTCTTCGACATCACAAAAACACAAGGACTTCGTGGCAGAGCCCATGGGAGAGAAGCCTGTGATGGCACTAGCAGGAATTGGTGAAGTGCTTGGAAGGAGATTAGAAGAGAAGGGCTTTGATAAGGTAAGATTTATGCAGTATACTGTAATATATACTATAGTCAACCTTGAATTTGAAATGTTGGTGTTGTGGGATTGAAATGGCATGTTTGATTTTTTTTTTTTCTTCCCACAGGCATATGTTGTTCTAGGACAGTTCCTGGTGCTGAGGAAAGATGAGGAGCTGTTTCGGGAATGGTTGAAGGATACATCTGGAGCAAATACCAAACAGCAAGGCGACTGTTATAGCTGCCTGCGAGAGTGGTGTGACTCTTTCCTGTAGTCTTTTTATTTTTTATTTTTTTATTTTTTTTCTCCACTGTTGTATTTTCATCATACTTTGCCCCCACATGCCGAATACATTTACCTCGCTTCATCAATTTAATCATTTGGAAATTGTTTGGATGATCCAGTGCTAACATTTAGCCCAGAATTGTACATTGATATATCACAATAATGTCTTTTAGATGAGTACACTTACAAGATCACAGCTCAATTTGTGTTGTTCAAAGCATCATTCACCACTGCACATATGTTTGGTACGGAGGGGAGTGGTTTTTGTTGATGTTGTTGTTATTTTTTTAGAGACAAGATTAATTTAAAATGTTTCTGTATTTGCTCATCAACAAAACAAAATGAATTTGTCACATGCAATTCAGTTCAAAGGCTCTACATATTTGCACAATCCAGTTGTGCATACACTGACAATCATCTTCATGGTGGTCTGGCTTCTCTGTTTATTGTGGTGATGTTTGAAGGTTTTAACTGAAAATGGCAATATTGTGTAACAATAATAAGCTTTTAAAGGTTTAAGTTTGTCACTGTTTTCAAATATCTATTACCTTAGAATAACATGTATGATGGTATCATATTGCCATGTGATTTTATGTCCCCAACACACAGTTGTCTTTAAATAAATTAAAATGCCTTACAATTATGGATTTTTTTTTTTATTCACGTGTTGCCTTTTCACTGACTCTCAGATGTTTTAAGTTGCTCCATGGGTAGTCTGAAAGAAACACTGGCAAATATGTTCTCATGGCTCTAAAATCTGAGTAAGGAGCCAGTTTTGAACCTCTGTTATGCGTTTTAATCCTTTTGAAATAAAGTATAAATGTAATTGCAGGGTGTGGTGTTTGGTATGAAAATCAATATTATTGATCCAGTTCAATCTGTGAAATAATGTTCTGATGGAACAAGCTAAAGATTGCGGTTATTTTAAACGAGGTTATCTTAAAAGGATTGTTGACCCAAGACTTTGAGGCTTCAAAAATCACATAAAGATAGAATAAAAGGAATCGGAATGTGGTTTATGGTATAAATAAAAATGACTTTGATCTATTGATCTGTTTCTCACCCTCACGTATGTTGCTTCAGAAGATATGGAATAAACCACTGGAGACTTCTGGATTACTTTTGTCACCTTTATGTGATTTTTGGAGCTTCAAAGGACTGGTCACCATTCACTTGCATTGTATGGACCTAAAGGTCTGAGATATCCTAAAAATCTTTATTTGTGTTCTGCAGAAGAAAGTCATACACATCTGAAAGTGATTTAAATAATTAGAGAATTTCCATTTTTGGATGACCTATCCCTTTAAAATAACACCTGCAATATGTTTACCAATAAGTCATATACACAACTCTATTGTCTTTTAAATTTTTTATTCATAACCTTATTGGATTCTGTCTGCAGTATTTTAATTCATCACTTCAGACCACAAAATGCTATTTTGACATTCTCTTATTGTTGTCCCATAATTTATCCTTTATGCTAACAACTCTAATTTCCATCCCTTACTGTATATACTACTGTTTTGAAAAATGTGTGAATAGGACATCATTTTCATTTTACAAACTCCTTTAAGAGGGCTATATACTTTTGTTGTTTAAGTATTAAAAGCCTCACTTTCTTACATTAATCTAAACTTTAAAAGCTATACCATTTATCCAGAAATCTCAACCAGCTTACATAGCAACCACAAACAAACTTAATCAAAATGTACATACAGAATCACTGTATTATGCTGTGTGAAGATTTTTTTTCAAATATAATAAAAATTGAAATTATTTAAATATCCAGACCCACACCTATTTCCTTTTGAATGATTAAAAAACTGCTTGCTTATGTGTGTGTGTTGTTCTAGCTGATCAGTTTGCATCAGTCTTTGTTTAGTTTTTTTCCTGTGTGCCCTGAAAGGAACAGGATTTCCCATAAAACAGGAGAATAACAATGAATATCCTCACACACATGATTTTTTTAAATGTCGGGTTCTGCACTGACAATGATAATTAGCATTCATTTCTCTCCATTTTATTGAACCGTAATTTTGGATTTATTTGTTTTGTGTCTTGTCAGGTGTTGTGCTGTGTGATGTGCATACACAAATCAATATAATTTAAATGAGACTAATCCAGTTCTTCATGCGTCCTGCTTAGAGAAGAGCACAAAAGAACTTTTTCTCTCTGAATGGGTTTTCTGAAGTGGGCACAGGGGTGATGAAAGGGTCCTCACATGCATGGGCATCACAGTAGGCCATCAAGTCTGCTGCTGCCTTAGAAACCTAAGAATGCAGGATAGATTGTTAGTGCTTATATTAAGCGCATTTAAATATAGGACAGTTATTGATTTTTGATGAAACTGAGGATAATGATCTTAAAGGGATATTCTGGGTTCAATACAAGTTAATCTCAATTTGAGCAACAATGTTGATTACAACAAAACATTATTTCAACTAGTCCCTCCTTTTCTTTAAAAAAAGCTAAAATTTGGGTTCCAGTAAGGCACTTACAATGGAAGTGAATGGGGCTAATCCATAAATGTTAAAATACTCACTGTTTCAAAAGCCACAAGACATTAACCATATGCATGTGAACATGATTTTAGTGTGATAAAATCAGTTACAAACGTTATAATTTTGCAACTTCGTTGCCATGATGATGTAATGCTATAAACATTAAAACCACCGTAATGTTCACCTTAAAAATTTATTTTAAATTTACAGCTCAAATAATGAGTTTCAACATAATAATTAATGTAAGTGCTTTTATACGTGGCACATTTTTGCCTTTAAACCTTCCAAAAATTGGCCCCATTCACTTCCATTGTAAGTGCCCCAATGTAATCTCAATTACTGCTTTTTTTGCAGAAGATGACAGATGATTCAAAATTATAATTTTGTGGTAATCAACATTATGCCACAAATGCTGTAAATTGAGCTAACTTGTACTGAACAAAGAATATTACTTAAGTCAAATATACATTTGTCATATGAGAATTTGTACCATTGTCTTGTTATAATACAGACCGGTCTTTGTCATTGACTCACCCTCATCTTGTTCCAAACCTGTATGACTTCCTTTCTTCCATGTAACACAAAAGTCAGACCGAATGTTAGGAACTAAAAGCCTCTGTTACCATTCACCATGCAAAGAAAGTGAATGGTGACTGAGGCTGTCATTCTGGCTAAGATCTTTTTTTCACGAAAGAATGAACATCATATGAGATTGGAACAACATGAGGGTGAGTAAATGATGAAAGAATTTACATTTTTGGGTGAAATATCCCTTTAAAGTTTTATGAAAGGAAGCATAATTTGAGAAATACTACAGATAGAGTTTATCCTTGACTCTTTATGCTCTTTTTATTAAATATATTTACAATACATTGCTCTGTACCTGCACCTTAATTCATTTGCAAGGTTGAGGTCAATGTTAAAAGATTTTTAAGCTTCAAATTGTACTTGTAGGACATCCTTTACCATTGGGGATTATAGAATTATAACATACCTATTAACCTGATTCTAGATCTTTGCTCACATATGATACAAATCAGTCTTCTGGTTACAGACTGATATAATGTATTCGTAGGCATGCAAAATTATAATTGATCTGATTCTACTTTGCCACATTTTGCTGTTGTTTCACATTGCAACTCTCACCTTGATTCTGCAAAAACTGGCTTCAATCTTCAGCTGTTCTACCAGCTTCCTAGCCTGACCAACGCTCATGGTGCTGTTCACAGGGGTGTCTCCTTTCATCCTGCCAAAGAAACAATTTTTATATTTGGGTGAGTTTTCTCTTTAATAGCTATCTGCAAAATAATAAAACATAATCAAGAGCCGACCAATAAAGGTATCTTTTTTCTTTTTCTTTTCTCCCCTTTTTCTCCCAATTTGGAATGCCCAATTCCCACTACTTAGTAGGTTCACGTGGTGATGCAGTTACTCACCTCAATCTGGGTGGTGGAGGACAAATCTCAGTTGCCTCTGCTTCAATCCACACATCTTATCACGTGGCTCACTGTGCATGAGACTCACAGCATGTGGGAGCTCATGCTACTCTCCACAATCCACGCACAACTTAGCACGTGCCCCATTGAGAGCGAGAACCACTAATCGCGACCACGAGGAGATTACCCCATGTGACTCTACCCTCCCTTGCAACCGGGCCAATTTGGTTGTTTAGGAGACTTGGCTGGAGTCACTCAGCACACCCTGGATATGAACTCACAACTCCAGGGGTGGTAGTCAGCATCAATACTCACTGAGCTACACAGGCCCCCAATAAATGTATCTTGATTAATGCCGTACAATGCTACCACTATTAATATGCTGTTTTTAGCAGGGGTGTGAAAAGTACTCAGAAATTATAATTAAGTGAAAGTATGGATACTGAATGAAAATTGTACTCAATTAAAAGTTGAAGTATCTAGCCAAAAACATACTTGTGTGAAAGTAAAAAAGTATTCACATTCATTTTTACTTAAAAAAGTAAAAAAAAACTTTTCTCCCAGCTAGAGTGAAATCAAGAGAGGAAACTGTGTGAGAGAGGATGTTGTTAAATTCAATTGGTTTGTTAAGACTTTTTACTGTCTCTGACGACTGTGGCATTTGCAACCTGGTCATAGAATCATGTTACAGTAACTACTTTTTTGAAAAATTATTTTTATGTGGCCTGTTGTACGTAACACGGCAATTTCCTGGTGGAATGAACACTAGAGGCGCTGAAACAATTATGAGTTAATTCCCGTTTCACTCAAATAAGGAGTAAAACTGCAAATTATCACTTCATAAACACTTTCTTTTTGCCCTGTTCCTCACACGATGCTATCTTATGACATCTTAACACTTTTACTAGAGCACATGACTTATTTTAATATTTGCATTACATAATCAACTACATTTACAAGCTTGTTGAATTGTTATCAAATTGTGTGGTAGCTTAACTGATAATGTTGCATTTGTGATACAAAGGACCGGAGTACGAGTCCTGAAGAGTACCCGAGTCAACACGTGAGCCCAAAGTTTCATAGAAGCACCACAAAATGACATGGTTGTGTTTTTCATTTCACGTTTGCTTTTTGTGACACTATCGGTTAGGTTTAGGTTTAAGGCTTTGGGTAGGGAGGTTGGTTTTGTTGATTTAAAATCTTTTAGAGCATTGACTAGAGCATTAACCTTAAAAACCTCATCCGTTCGGGAGAACGTTCCACTTGCTTTTAGAGCCACACAGTGGACGTTTCACTTTAGAACTACCCTGAGAGGTGTAATGTAATTTAGCAAAAATGTTGGCACAGTCACCCAATGTTCTTTGTATGGGAGAAGGCACACACAAATTGCGATGTCATACAATTTCAAAATAAGCTTTGAAGAAAGTTAGTAATGTTATTGGTTTAGTGAATTGTTTTCTGAGGTTTGCTACCAAAACTTGCTGTTGAGCAGATGGATGAATTCAATAAAATTCATAATTATTTTTTTATTCAGATTCCATTGTTTTTATTATCATTATTATCATCATTATCATTGCTGGTTTTGTGGTTATTATTAATAGTAAAACAACAATAATAATTCAGCAAATGAGTAGAAATTAATAGATAAGATTTAAATATGAAGGCAATTATAGAAATAAATGGCATGTACACATTTAATTACAAAATCCTTTTGATATATATATATATATATATATATATATATATATATATATATATATATATACATACATATACTGTATATATATATATATATTTGCAACGTGAATGATAATTTATGACTTCATAAAGTTTAGGACAAAAACTGTAAGTGTTTCTCAATTCGTGCTCATAGTTTTGAATACATCACATTCAGTTGGGCAGGCTTGTCACACAAATTTTTAAAATGCGTTCAAGCTCAAATCAGATCCAAATTTCCACCTCTGCAGATGGTCGGAACTCCACACAGCCACCGTGTAACACTGTGTAATGATTGACCCCTGGTCAAATTCAGGTATATGAAATTACAAGTATTCCATTTAAATTGCACTCGAATAAAGTACAAATCTCCCAAAATAATACTTAAGTATTTTTACTCAATTATTTACACCCCTGGTTTTTAAGAAACAAATTATGTGCAGATTCTGTTTATAGTACACAGACTCCAATAGAAGCCTCTTGTATTTTGAAGCTCTCATATACAGTACCTCTGCTTCACTTCCTGTCTTTCATCCCTTGGTATCATTTACTAATGCTTTGCTAAAAGCTGCTGCCCTAGAAAACCAAAATCTCACCTTGGATTGCAATAATCTGATAGCAACACATTTCATTATTCTGAAACCTCAGTGGATTCACTGTGATTTTATTCATTTCCAGTTCATGATTAAAAATAATCATGTACAAATTGGTATGGAATTATTTATTTTTATCCAAAATATCAATATAGCAACCTAATGTGATCTTTAAGTAGCCTTCATTTGAATAGTATTCCAGGAGTGTATTGGGGCATGTCGGCCCCATTTTGCACATACTGAAGGAAGTGCTCACAGGCAAACTGATCACCACATGAAATTTACCATATTATTTGAGAAATTACACACAAAATTCCCCACGTTTGATTGTAATCTGATTAAATGTAATGTGTTTGGGTGGGTTGGTGTGGTTTACAAGGACATTTCCAGTGTCCCCATGATTTAAATCACCTTCATGGGGATATTTCATGGGAATGTTTTTTGAAAATGTAAAAATCCAGAAAGTTTTTTGTGAGGTTTAGGGGATAGAATCTATAGTTTGTACAGTATAAAAATAATTATGTCTATGGAGAGTCCTCATAATGATAGCTGCACCAACATGCGTGTGTGTGTGTGTGTGCGTAAAAAAACTAGACCAAATACATAAATGTCAAACATCACAGCTGCTCAAACAGATATAAGTAATAATTTAGAAGATCAACTAAACCATTGAATATAATGTGGAAAAATAGAAAATGGGAGTAAATTGAGAGCAAGAAGCAGAAAAAAAGACCACAGGGGTGTATTTGTCTATTTCTACCATTCTGGGCCTTTAATATTACCCTCGATCTCCCTTTTCCCCCTTTTCTCCCTCTTTCTTACCCTTGATGTATTCCTCTTGTGGTGATGTCTCTCTCCTCTTCTTTCCTTATTCCTTCTCTCTCTCTCTCTATCTGTCTGTGTTGTTGCTTTGTGCAGCCGGACCGCACCCTCATAGACTGTGTGGATGCTCCCCAGTTCTGTACAGTTCTGTGCACTGCAATTCTGCTACAGTGAACACCAGTCTCTTGGTACATCCACAAACTCCCCTCTGCAGTGAGTGGAATGTGCCAAGCAGAGGGAGGGGGCTCTACTGAAAGTGATATATTATGTGGGGTTGCTCATACCATTTCTACAGCTGCATGGAGTGGATGTACTGTAGGGAGAGGTAAATGTAGTGATGGATTTTTTTTTTTTTTTACTAAAATCTCACAGAATAGATTTGCATTGTAAAAACAACACACTTGATAGCTATATTTCTTTTGATAATTGTCTGTGCTCTCTTGCTGAAGCTCATGAATCAGTGAGCCTTCATTCTCACTACAATGTTACCATGGGAACTGCTGCAGTCTCAGTCTCTTTGTCTTGTACTGTGGCACCATTTTGACTCAGTGGTCTTGCCCTACCTTGGTTAAGATCTAATACCCCCCTCCACATCTTTACATCCCCCTCCCACTCCATTCATTCTCATGTTACATTCACATTGTTACAAATCTGCCCCCTAGTTTCCTTCTGAGAAATGAGAATACACTCTTGTGTGAAATGTTTAACTGGGAAAATAAAAATAAAAATCAGATAAATTCTTAATAGTCCTCACCAATCTTAAACATTAGATGTTTTGATATAGATTTAAGGTGAAGCATTTGTAATTAAAACAAATCTATGTAAATGATAAAAAATTGACATATACTGTATTTATCATATTTAGAATACCTTGCTATAACAATAGGGGAACACCTCATTTGTTTTTCCATCTGTCTGCGCTGTTTTTCTATATAGCTGTTCAGCTTGTAGTCCGAAACGGTTTCCCTCTGGATTTTCCTATGGGCCTTTATAATGGGATTATTTAACGGGACTGGGTGCGTAGGATCACGACCCGGCCCTGCCCTCCGCCCTGCCACATTCCTCCCTCGTTCTCTCAGGCTGGGGAGCCCCTGCCCCCCCCCCAAAAACCCTGTAAAATAAAAAAAAGGGAAAAGGCCAACGCAGAGCGACAGTGAGAGAGAGAGAGGAGAGAGAGATGAAAAAAAAAAAAATCTTACTCGTCAGTTCTCCGATACGCCGCAGCTTGTTCCTCGGCCACTCCTCCACCCTCTATCGGACGACAGCCATGCCGCTCCGGGCGGATCCGAGGCAGTCCTCCAGCCCCTGGCGGACGGAACAGCCCGCCGCGTTCTCGGGGAACAGAAGGGGTCTCCCCCGCCCCTGGCAGCATTTCTCTCGCTCCAGGCGGTCGGCAGCGAGCCCCTCCCCGCTCGCGGTTGGCGGTCTTAAACCCGTCGCGTTTCAGTGGCCGGTAGGCGATTCCTCCGCCCCTGGCAGCGGCCCTGACCGCTCCAGGCGGTCGGCTAGGAGCCCCTTCTCCCCTCGCGGTCGGTGGCCATCGTCCTCGTTCAGGCGGCTGGGCTCCTCGTCCCCCGGCAGATGGCCGCGGCTGCTCCGTTGGGGTGGACGGTAGTGGCGAGAACTCTACTACGGCGTATCCCTCCTCCTTCCCGGGCTTCGGCACCAGTGTAAAGGTATTCAATGGAAAGGAGGAGGCGAGAACCGGCTTTTCAATATAAATAATAGTTTAATGATAAACTTAAAAGAAGACACAAACACACACATGACGGACATGTCCGCTAACGATCTCTCTCCCCCACGACACCCTGCAGTCGACCTTTATACCTTGGAGGCTTGATTAGCCTAATACAGGACCGGGTGCGTAGGATCACGACCCGGCCCCGCCCTCCGCCCTGCCACAGTGAATTTTGAAGCAGTATTGAATTACATACTTAAACACACACACACACACACACACAAACACACAGAGCGACTTCAAAATTCATGTTTGAGGTATGACTATAGTTAGAAAGTATATACAGTAAGCTAAACAGATAATTATGTTTTATCTTAAAGCAAATGGTGAAATAAAGAAAAAAGTAATTAAGACAGACAGACAGACTGAAAAGAAAGAAAAAATAAAGATAGACAGGCAAGAAAAAAGAAAGATAGAAAGACAGAAAAGAATGACAGACAGAAAGGAAAGAAAGACGGACAGAAAAAAGACAGACAGATAATGATATTTGTGCTGGTTATTAATTCTGTTGAGAATACTGATGTATGCTGTCCTTTTTGCAATAGTAATTTTAAAACGTGGGATATAGACTTCTGCGGTGGTACATCCAGAATCTGGTTATTTTGATCCATCTGTACAAATCTATATAAATAAATTAAAAAAACTCAGAGTCAGAGGGTTAGACTCAATCGCAGGTTTTATTGATGAAGGGAATGGGTGAGAGGTGAAACAAACAGGTGAGGTAAATCCTAACACTGGTATGGCATGAACAACAAGTGAGTAAACTTCAAACAGGGTATAGTGACAATGCACAGATGATCAGAACACTCACAACAGTCTTTTGATCTTTGTAGGAAACATTGTAACAAAGAGGAACAGAATGCGTTGCTGGAGGAATACACAGAAGATGAAACATGTAGTAAACTCGGGAACAGGAAACAAACGACAAGTTAAGTATTTAAATGGGCAAGTATAGAAGGGCTAGGGAGTCCGTAGTCTTTGTGAGAACATTGAAGAGAACAGACAGTGACTGAGATTGTCAGCGGGGTATATAAGCAGTCCATGATTGGCGTTCTGATGACGAGTGAGCGCAGTTAGGGAGAGGTGGAGAGAGTACCCGGTGGATCCGTGACAGTACCCTCCCCTTCAGGGACTGCTCCTGAGGGCAGGAGCCTCCGACATCGAGGTCGACCTCGCCAAAGCAGAGCTGGGCGAGTGGGATTCTCCGTGTGAAAAGTGGTAAGCAAGGTCAGATCCAGGATGTCATCTCAGGTGACCCAGGACCTCTCCTCAGGACCATACCCTTCCCAGTCCCCCAGGTACTCAAGATGTCCTCTCTGATGTCGGGAGTCTAGGATGGCTCAAACCTTGTACACTGAACCATCATCCAGGAGAAGAGACTGAGGGGGTTCCTCAGTCACACCAGGCTCTGAGGAAGGAGACAGAGAAGGATAATGAGGTTTGAGGAGGGAGACGTGGAAGGTGGAGTTAATTCTGTATTGAGGGGGAAGTTGTAGCCGGTGTGTAACTGCATTTACTTGGTGGAGTGTAGTGAAAGGACCAATGTATCTGGGACTTAGCTTTCGACAGGGCAGCCAGAACATGATGTCCCGGGCGGAGAGACAGACCTCCTGCCCAGGATGGTAGGTAGACGTTTCAGATCTCCTTGCATCAGCCTGGCTCTTCTGACACCAGACTGCCCTTGGAGATGAATATGAGCTGTGTCCCAGAACCTCTTGCTCTCCTCGAACCAGTGGCTCACAGCTGGAAACAGGGGAGGTTGGAAGCAGAGTATGCACTGGAATGGGTAGTCCAGTGACTGGTTGACGAAGGGAGTTCTGGTTGTACTTGGCCCAGGGTAGGAACCGGTTCCAGCTGTCCTGGTGGTTGTGGCAGTAGGTCCGCAGGAAGCGGCCAATCTCTTGGATCTTCCGCTCCATCTGCCTGTTAGACTGCAGATGATATCCAGAGGTTAAACTTACTGACACATCCAGGAGGGAGAAGAAGGACCTCCATACCTGTGAGATGAATTGGGAACCGTGGTCAGATAAGATGTCTTCTTGGAGGCCGTAGTTCTGGAAGACTTGATGGAATAAAGCTTCCGCAGTTTCCAGCACCGTGGGGAGGCCCTTCAAGGGAACTAGTTGACATGCCTGGGAGAATCAATAAACAATGACTAGGGCACAGGTGAAAGGATCTGATGCTGGTAAGTCAGTTATAAAATCCACCCCAAGTGTGACCAGGGGCGCTGAGGAACGGGCAGAGGAAGGAGCTTACCGGATGGAAGATGGCATGGAGATTTCGAGATGGAACATTCTAGGCAGCCTTGGATGTACCGCTGTACTTCCTGTGACATACGGGCCACCAGTATCGATGTTAGAGAAGCGAGATGGTCCAAAGGTGTGAGGTGATGTATTTTCTTCCCTCGAGGCATGCTGATGGAGCTGGTTTTTCATGGGTGGCCTCTTCAATTTGGTCGTCCAGGGCCTACTAGAAAGGACAGATGATTAATCCGGGAGGTAGTACTGAATCAGGAGTTCCTGTGGGAGGTTCCACAGCATGTAGTTGGTATAAAGCATCCGTCTTGGTGTTTTTGGACCCTGGACGATAAGAGACAGAGAAGATAAAACGTGTGAAGAACAGGGCCCACCGGGCCTGGCGGGGGTTCAATCATTTCTCATCGCTTCTCTAAAGCATGAAGCCTTGGTAAAAGTTTGCAAAACTTAGGAATCTCTGTAGCTCCTTTATTGTGGTGGGTTTGGGCTAGGAGTGAACTGCACTAACCTTCCCCTTGTCCATTTACACTCCTCTGGGACTACTGATGTACCCGAGGACCTGAATTTATGGTCAGTAAATTCACACTTTTCCAATTTCAGGTACAATTGGCAGTCTCTAAGCTTTTCCTGTACAGACACTACATGTTGACAATGGTCGGTCTCATTCAGGGAGTAGATGAGGATGTCATCGATGTAGACATCAGTGGAGATACTCCTAGAACACCTCATTCATAAAGCTCTGGAATACAGAGGGGGCGTTGGCCAGGCCATATGGCATGACCCGGTATTCATATTGGCCAGTTAGGATCACGAAGGCCATCTTCCACTCATCCCCCCTCTGGATATGAATGAGGTTGTAGGCAATACATAGGTCAAGCATAGAGAACACAGTGGCTCCTCTCAGGAGTTCTAGCACTGCTGGGACCAGGGGAAGGGGGTACCGGAACTTCAAGTTGACATCGTTGAGGGAATGGTAGTCAATGCATGGCTGTAAGCCTCCATCATTTTTGGCCATGAAGAAGAACCTGGAAGCGACAGGGGAAGTGGAAGGGAGGATGTAACCTTGTTTAAGTGCTTTATCGACGTACTCCACCATGGCCTTCTGTTCCGGAAGTGAGAGTGGATAGATCCGTCCCCTGGGCAATGGTGCTCCTGGCATCAGGTCAATGGCACAGTCCCGTGGTCGATTAGGTGGTTAGGTGGCTGCTCATTGTGGACTGAAGACATATTGGTATGCATGATATTCCTGGGGAACATCTATCTGAAGCTCACTTGCGGGATTTATATAGAGGTGGCACACACCGACATGGGAGTGTGGGGACCAATAGGATGGGGAAATCGTAAACATCCGTGGAACCACCCTCCACCCCACGCCAAAACCTCTCTGGTAGTCCAAGAGAGCAGCGGAGCGTGTTGTTGTAACCATGGACACCCAAGATGATACGGTGGTGGAGCCCTCCAGAATCAGAAAGGAGATGTCCTCAAAGTTGGTACAACCCACTCGAAGCATCACAGGCAGGGTTCGATGAGTGATGAGTCCCCTTCCCAGAGGTTTTCTGTTTATTAAATGGATGAGGATCGGGGAGGAGCATTTGATTGTCGGGAGTTGGAGCCGGTGGCTGCCTGCTGCCCCAGAGTCAATGAGGGCCTTGACTGAGTGAGAGATATGTGGACAAATCACTGAGACCATAGTAGACAACGGGGCATGTATATCAGGTTTGGTAATAGTCTGATTCACCGTAAGTCGTAAGGGGCGAACAGGACATTCAGCGATCACATGCCTGCTGGCTCCACAATACAAACACAGTCGCTCACATAATCTTTGTTGATGCTCGAGTGGGTTGGTCAGTTACATTTACAGTTGTTCACTCACCAATGAATCACCCGCGGGTAATCCAAAGACTTCCTTGAAGTGCTTGAAGAAGGTTTTCAATGACTGAGTGACTGGACCATCCTGATGCCACAAGGTGTTTGCCCACTGCAGCGTACGTCCGGAGAGTAGAGAGATGATGTAAGTGATCTTGGCTCTATCTTGGCTGGAGGAATACACAGAGGATGAAACATGCAGTAAACTTGGGAACAGGAAACAAACTACATGGTAAGTATTTCAACAGGTAAGTAAAGAAGGGCTAGGGAGTCAGTAGTCTTTGTGAGAACATTGACGAGAACAGACAGCAATTGAGAGTGTCAGCGGGGTATATAAGCAGTCCATGATTGGCATTCTGATGACATGCAGGTGCGGGTAATTAAAACTCAGGGGAGAGTGTGTGCAGTGCCCGCAGTGAGGGAGAGGTAGAGAGAGAGCCCGGTGGATCTGTGACAGTATGTCTGATTTAAATATTTTCATGCTAATATGTTAAAAGGAAGGCACCATTCTTTGTTATAAACTACTTAATGTAGCTGTAGGTTCAATTGAGGGCATTTGAAAAAGCCTAGGGAGTGTTATTGACACAGCCTCAGAAGGAGCAATATCAATGAGCCCGTTTACATGCACCAATATGCCGATTACTCTCTAAACAACACGGGGTAAGGTGTTTACATGGCACACGAAATTGGTGTAATGGGCAAAAATCTACATGTGTCAACCGAGTTATTCATAAGCTGTTTATGGCCTTTACACCCATAAAGGAACGTGGTTTATTGTGTTTACATGACCGCACGTGTTGTCGGCTTATTAAGCATAATCAGTGTAAGAACATGCATGTAAACACACTTAATATTTATTAATTCCAGACACCGTGCCTCCTTATTGACTTATTGATTGTAATCTTGACCAGCCATTTTGGAGATTCTGTTCTTTTCCCATTCGAGTAGATAAGAGCTGTACTATTATGATGCATGTTTCCACAAAAAATAACTGCCTAGCCAGAGATTATTTTATTTACTGGGATAACAACCTCTATCATAGGAGTGCATAATGGTCAACTAGTGTGTTAGGACCAGTGTTGGGTGTAATGCATTACTAAAATATTAATTACTGTAATTAAATGACTTTTTCATTGAAACATGTAAAATAAGGGATTACTCTTAATTTTTCAGTAATTTAATTACAGTTACCTCTTATGTAATTTTTTAAATACTGTAGAATAATTTTAAATAAAACAATAGTGAATTAAATAGAAATGTAACATATAATGTTAAAATGTATGTTTTCTAATTTAATGTAGCCCGCTTCAATTCTTTTGAAATATTGCGACATGTAGGTTTCAGTCTACGGTTCTCTCATTTTATTTGTATGGTGTCCGCAAACCTTGACGTACTGTCGTAACACGCTTGTTGACCGTTAAGCTCTCTACTACGGTATATCGGAATTAGAAAGCGCGAATATATATATTATCGATATATATATATAGGAGATTTCTGAAAAAACGGCCTTTGCCTCCTCGCCAGTGTACCGCCCATAGAATTTATATGGAACCGCCGCGTTATGCTATTCTATGCTAGGCTTGTAGGCTCTCAATTTGATATAAAAGTTCCAGCCGCCGATTGGACTGAGTTGCCTTGAAGTCAACTTTGGCCGTGTAAAGTTAAAAAGCGTTAACTTTTAAAACTCGTCACGAGACGAGTATAATATAAATCTGTAGGTTTTCTAGATTTTTTTTGTTTGTTTTTTTGCGCAATAACTCGTTCGCCCTCTAAAATAGCAATCTAGCTTGGAAATACATGACTGTATGGGCACCACCTATTCTGAAACGCATTAAACTAAGATGAATCGAAACCTCTTGAGGCGCCGTATGTGTGTTGCTCTCACACCAGCAGGGGCGTGACGGTGAAACGCAAACATTTGTTATTGTGGTCTGTGTACATTAAATGACAAACATTCACTTTTGTTTTGCCTAAAATATGTTTTGGAGATCTGCTCCTCTGCCAGGAAATGTGAACTATGCGTCACGCCAACCAATAAGAGGAAGAGGAGAGGAGTTGCGCTACAGTTCGTCCGTTTGATTCTGAAGCATAACTATGTATTTGTCCATGGCGTGTTTTAGAATTAAAGGTGAGCTGTCATTTTCTCCCCTCCTTAATAATGGTGCTTAACAGCAGTTTAATAGCAAGATAAATGCAATGACAGGGAGGTACTGTAGCTCAAAGACACAAAAAATCATATGTGTATGTGTTTGATGTCGTGGGCTTTATTTTTATTTTTTTTATATATAGTCAGCAGCCTATATGTAAACACATTTGTGCTTTTCATACTCTGTGTATTGTTTTGCACAGTTGTCTATATTGTCAGTATTATTAATAGTCCTGTATTCCTAAGGGGAAAAAAATTATATACTCACTAATTAATTTGGTTAGTGGATGTATTACACTGTTATTAAATGCACTGTAATTATATCGCAATTTAAGGGTTAATAAGTATATCATGTTTAATTCTGTCCTGTTTCTCTTGTTCCTTTTTAGGGCACTGTAGGATTTCACCAAAAATAGCTGAAGAATGGAAGAAATGCAAATTAATTTTGTCAGACAAGAAACTGGCAAATCATATACTCAATGTATTAGGATCCAAAGTTGATTTTTTTGTTTTTTAATTTTGGTTTTGGTCATCTTGACCATTTAACCCCCTTAATATTCATACCGTTAATTCTCACTAGATGACAAGTTTTTAATGTAATGATGCAGGTTGGATTTGTAAGTGGATCGTAGTCTGGGGTTGTGTGAAGAGGTTTGTATGTGTGAAGTGGGGCAGAGCCCTTTGCCTGCAGTAGAAAGGCTGACAGGCAGACACAGTGCAGAGATCAGAGGACCCCAGCCCAGAATTGCAGGTGAAGGTTTGGCATCTATGTACGCTGAAATGGGACCATTGCTGCTTTGGCTTCAGGACGTGGCAGCTGTGACCCTGCTGAAGGCACGCAGGACGCTACTAAGGGCTGCCATCCTTTCCTGTGTCCTGGTGCTTCTCCTCTGGGTCTCGGTGTTCCTTTATGGAAGCTTCTACTATTCCTACATGCCCACTGTCAGCTTCTCCACACCAGTACACTTCTATTACAGGTGCAGATACAGCAGTGCTAATCAGGAACATTCCTGTTTTGTTCTGTCAATGGTCTTGCGCATGACTGAGTTCTTAATTAGATCGGTCCAGTGAGCAAATACTGTTGGAGGCATTTCTAGATTCTCTATTGCATATGATGCTAATACCTGAAATTATATGACTGATTCTTGTTGATTTTTTTCTATGCTCTGCTGTTTTTAGAACAGACTGTGATCCTTCTGATTCAGTCCTCTGTTCTTTCCCCATGGCTAATGTCTCACTCTTGAAGAATGGCAAAGACCAGGTACACAATCCCATAATCAGTAAACTGGTATCATACAAGGGTAACATTTTATTAAATCACATTATCATATAACAAAATATCAAACCAAGTAGCAGCATTTATTTTAAAGAAAGCTTTTAAAACAAAACTTAAAAAAAAAAAAAGATGTTTGTTAGGTTTAAATGATAAAACATTGATATACTGTTCAAAATGAAGTAAAATGTTCATGGACACTTTCTGGTTGTTAATCTTGGTAGAAACGTGATGAACTACACCTGTGGTTACTTTATTAGGGCACCTGTGTGGGCACACTAGGGGAACATTTTAAAGGTTATTCTGGGTTCATTACATGTTAAGCTCAATTGACAGCATTTGTGGCACAATATTTATTTCCACAAAAATTATTTGGACTCGTCCCTCATTAAAAAAAAAAAAAAGCTAAATTCAGTTTTACAGTGAGGCACTTACAATGGAAGTGCATGGGGCCATTCCGTAAACCATAAAATACGTACTTTTTCGGGGCCTGGGTAGCTCAGCGAGTATTGACGCTGACTACCACCCCTGGAGTCACGAGTTCGAATCCAGGGTGAGCTGATTGACTCCAGCCAAGTCTCCTAAGCAACCAAATTGGCCCGGTTGCTAGGGAGGGTAGAGTCACATGGTGTAACCTCCTTGTGGTCGCTAATGTGGTTCTCGCTCTCAGTGGGGCGTGTGGTAAGTGGATGCCGCGGAGAATAGCGTGAAGCCTCCACACACGCTATGTCTTTGCAGCAACGTGATAAGATGTGCGGATTGATGGTCTCAGATGCGCACCCTGTTTGAGACGAGTCACTGCGCCACCACGAGGACTTAGAGAGCATTGGGAATTGGACATTCCAAATTGGGGAGAAAAGGGGAGAAAAAAAAATACTTACTGTTTCAAAAGTATAACCACATGACGTAAAAAATCTGCACGTTAACATGATTTTAGTGCTTGCTAAGCTTTTCTGTGTAAAGTTATATCCAATTATACAACTTCGTTGCCATGACGCCGCAGCACCGTAAACACTAAAACATTAAATGGCCACAAAAACAACAGTTTAAACAACTTTACAGCTCAAATAACACACAAGTTTTAACAGAAGAATTAATGTAAGTGCTTTTATAAAATTATAAGCTTCACATTTCTGCCTTTTAAACCCTCAAAAAATTGGCTCCATTGACTTTCATTTTAAGTGCCTCACTGTAACCTTAAATTTTGCTAGTTGACTTCAGTATGAAAGTGGATCATATTTACAGATAAATTAATTAGTCTTTTTCTGTCTTATAGGTGATGATGTCTAATCAGGCCTACAGGATCTCTCTAGAACTGGAAATGCCTGAATCTCCAGTTAATGAACAGCTTGGTATGTTCATGGTGAAAATTACCTGCTATACCAGAGATGGGACAGTCATCTCCTCTGTGGCCCGCTCAGTGAGTGAAGAAAAATACATCTAAACTCACTGTTGTTCATTCTGTTTGGATAATTAATGGCTGATGTTGATTTGTCAACATACCAGCAACTTTCTGTGTTTTAAAGGGATAGTTCACCCAAAAAATGAAAATTCTCTCATCATTTTCTCATGGCATGCTAGATGTCTATAACTTGCTTTTTTTCTGCAGAACACAAATAAACATTTTTAGAAGAATATCTCAGCTCTTTAGGTCCATACAATGCAAGTGAATGTTGATCAAAACTTTGAAGCACCAAAAAGCATATAAAGGCTGCATAAATGTAACCCATACGACTCCAGTTGTTTAATCCAGTGTTTCCCAAATTAATAAATGCATGAAAAAAAAAATTATTTCAGGGATCCAAACTTCTCCCTTTTCGGCAAAATTAGCAGTTTTGAAACCATAATTGGTCACTTTTGTGATTGTGAAGAGCAATGATTCATGTTTAAAAGAGTCGCGTTGAGGGGCTTTCAAATGACACACATCAGCGCTGCAGAATACATTGAAGTCAATGAAGTGACGCCACTTTACACCAAAGAGTTTTTCACACAAATAATGTCTTTGAGAGTACTAAGCAACAAGAAATATTTAAAAACTGTCCAAATTTGTGAAGAGATATTAAATGTCTCATAATTTCTTTTAATTAAGTATTACCTTCTCGTTCACGAATATCAGAGACCCCAGTTATTGAATTCACCAAGAAAACGCTTAGACCTAAACATAAACAAGTAAACTCTCTGCTATCAAAGCAACTGCAAGCTTTTTTTTCTCTCTTCCAAATAAATGTTTTCAATGTTTATTTTGCACACCTCCCACTTTTTTACATGGCAAACTCGTATAATCGCTCATGTGACGCTTTCTGCAACTCTTGTTATGTGGAGGGCGATGCGGCACTTGACGCTGGCATTGAACGGAGTGTTGATGCTTCGAACGACACCTTGACGAAAGAACATTATTGAAACTCAAAATTATTATTATTTGTCTATTATTGTAGTCTTTTCTGATAAAAGCCATGCTCAGCAGTTTAAATAGGCTACTGTAGGAAAATGATACCATAGATCTACTTTGTGTTTATAATTATTATACTGAAGTCAGTAGATTTATTGCTATGCAAGTTTTAATAAAGGAGAAGGTAAGGACGTTATTGAAACTCACTATTATTAGACCGTTATTGTTTTCTTTTTGCATGAAAAATAATGCTCAAACTGAAGGAAGACTATAGATCTGCTTTTGTCTTTTAATGCTTAAACACTATAAATTCTCTTGGTACATTTCGGTCATGAACGACTCAAAATGATTCACTGACTCACTCATAGCACATAAGATGCTCATTTGTCACACCTAGTGACATTTCCAGAAGGGGTCACTGAACTAATCAGTTAATAAAATTGAACAAATTTGTGACAAGCAAGTCACACCAAAATACTAATTTTTGCAGATAATTTTGTACAGTTGTGCAGCTAATTTGATATACTTGAATCACTATCATCACTGGATTTGGTGCTTTTAGCTTATATAAAAAAATATCCGTGGACCAGTGATTGTCTTACCTTTTTCGATCCTCGTGATTTTGCATCCCTGTAATTTGTTGTGGCATTGCAAGAACAAATCTACAAATTAGAAAAGAAGCAAATTTGTTGTGTTTTCATTACGCATGTTGCGCTCTTTCCACCTGTGACCTCACACAGCATAGCTTTCCTATGTGACTTTTTTTTTTTTTTGCATAGCTGAATTTCAAACATTACAAGATACTAAGACAGACAGAAAACATGAACAAGTTCTTGAAAAGGAAAAATATTGATGATGGCTATGTGGGATAGTGTGTGCCATGGTGTTTTTATTCATAAAAATGTGCCATGGCAGAAAAGAGGTTGGGAAACACCAGTTTAATCCATGTCTTCTAATGCGATCCAATTTGTTTTGGGTGGGAACAGACCAAAATATAACTCCTTTTTCACTGTACATCTTGCCATTGCTGTCTCTAGGCACAATCATGATTTCAAGCTTGATTACACTTCCTAGTGTTTTACGCATATACAGACTGTATATTGTGTATTATAGTGAACATTTTAAAGTTTTTGGTCTGTTCTTCTCACCCAAAACCGATTGGATCACTTCAAAAGACATTGAATAAACCACTGGAGTCTTATAGATTACTGTTATGCTGCCTTTTTGTGATTTTTGGAGTCTTTAAGTTCTGGTCACTGTTCACTTGAATTGTATGGACCTACAGAGCTGAAATAGTCGTCTAAAATTCTTTGTTTGTGTTCCGCAGAAGAAAGTCTATCATTATGCATGTTGAATTTTATTTTTGGGTGAACTATCCCTTTAAGAGTTTGGTGGCTCTGGTTAATGGATATTATATATCTCTCCTCTGTTTATTATAGGAGAATTTCTGTTTTCAGACACACATCCAACCTTATATCAACTCTCAATAAATGGGCATTTACCTCAAATTAGCACTCATTTAGTTGTTCTGTGTTTTCTTTCCCATCAGACAATGCTGCACTACCGTTCTAATCTGCTGCAGACCATGAGCACACTGCTATTCTCCCCCCTCCTGCTTACAGGTGTGTCTGAGCAGAAACAGCTCATTGAGGTGGAGCTCTTTCCTGATTTCAGATCAGACCTTGTGAGTTATCCTTTGAATATGTTACAAATCTGACCACAAGACTGACAACAATTATGTGATTATGAGCTTTGAGATTTTTAGTTTTGAGAAATTCTGCATTCATGACATTTCATACAATTCTACATTGTGTCAGTGGTACCTTTCACATATACAGTGGAGTCAAAAAGTCTTAGACCACTACTGAAGATCCTGGCTGTATATATCAATACATTTATACAATGTAGCCAACATACATTATAATACAGTCATTATGTTGATCTGCCCCCACAATACTAGCCTGCCATTGGTGCTGTGATCGAGATTCAGTCCCGCAGGGTCCAGATTTATTCTGTACAGCTCAGGATCCATGCCTACTTCACTGGCATTAGGTATATATGCCATTGTTTGGTTTTATCCATTTATGTGACTGTTAGCCTTTGAGGCATGGTCATATTTTCATTCACATTGACCAAATGTACAGTAAGCAAAGTTTTGAGAAAAATGTTTAAAGCGAAGTGACCATCCTGTAATTTTCCCTGTGACCATCCTCTCGCAACAGATATCTCCTGTATAACTTCCCTGTGATGTCAGCAATCATTGGAGTGGCCAGTAACTTCACCTTCCTCAGTGTCATTGTGCTCTTCAGTTACCTGCAGTTCATCTGGGGAGGGCTTTATCCCCCAGACCAGGTCAGAGTGAGGGTACGCCTGCCTGATCTATTTAAAGGGACAGTTCACACAAAAATGAATATTCTGTCATTTGCTCCCCCTCATGTTGGATCAAACCTGTTTTAGTTTGGAACACAAAAGGAGAAATTAGGCCAAATGTTAGCCTTAGTCACCAATCTTTTTCATTGTATAGAAAAAAAGGCAATAAAGGTCAATGGTGATTGAGACTAAGCGCATACTGCCTAAATCTTTTTTTGTGTTTCACAGAAGAACAAAGTCATTTGAGTTTTGAAAAATATGAGAATGAGTACATGATGACCAAATTTTCTTTTTTGGGTTTCAAATATCCCTCTATACCTTTTCTATCACATTTCCATTGTGTACGTTCCAAATGTCTGCTTATGTCTCATTTATGTATGTAGGTTATGATGGGAGACTCAACACGTCTTCAGTGGAGGAGGGAAGAGGCACGTAAACGCATGCACTCATCCTCTAGCACTCCCAGTAAGAACACAGTTCAGACTTAAATATACTGTACCATATCAGAGCAGCAAAACACATCAATCACTAATACACACTTCTCCAAATGTCCCCCTAGACATGACATATGGAAGAGACACCAGTGGACCAGCAGACCCTTCACAACAACCCAAACAAATGGTTTTGCGTAACAAAGGTTCGCGAGAACATGTCTGACAAAAGGCATCTAAAGACTGCGATGCAGTGGATGCTGCATCTCTAATAGTACATTATTTACATTTCTTATGTAAGCTGATTTTATGCACAATAAGTGCAGTGATCAACATTGTTAGGGAGAAAATAACACAATTAATAACACAATAAATTAATTGTGCCTACTGCAAACTGGAATACTATGTTGAGACTGTAAAAGATCGATGCTGCTCTTTAAACCCTTGAAGTTGTGCTTAACTGTATCTGTACATATATCGATTAGCCACAATATTAAAACCACCTGCCTAATATTGTGTAGCTCCCCATCGTGTCACTAAAACAGCACCAACCCTCGTCTCATAATACCATTCTGAGATGCTATTCTTCTCACCACAATTGTACAGAGTGGTTATCTGAGTTATCATTGACATTGTCAGTTCGAATAAGCCTAGCCATTCTCTGTTGACCTCTCTCATCAACAAGGCATTTCCGTCCTCAGAACTCACAGTCGCTCACTGGATGTTTTTTGTTTTTGGCACCATTCGGAGTAAATTATAGAGATTGTTGTGTGTGAAAATCCCAGGAGATCAACAGTTACAGAAATACTCAAACCAGCCCGTCTGTCACCAAAAAACATCCATGTGATTATCTAATCAGCCAATCGTGTGGCAGCAGTGTTGTGCATAAAATCATGAAGATATGGGTCAGGAGCTTCAATTAATGTTCACATCATCCAGAAGAATGGGGAAAGAATTTGATTTCAGTGATTTGGACAGTGGTATGATTGTTGGTGCCAGACAGGCTGGTTGAGTATTTGTGTAACTGCTGAGCTCCAGGGATTTTTACGCACAACAGTCTCTAGGATTAACTCTGAATGGTGACAAAAACAAAAACATCCAGACAGGGGCATCAGAAGAATGAGTAGAATATAATCTCATAATGCTATTCTGAGATGCGGGTTAGTGCTGTTTTGGTGGCAGGAGGGGGAGCTACACAAAATTAAGCAGTTACTTTTAATGCTGTGGCTGATGTGGCTTATGTGCAGTTATAAAACTCTTGTCCAACATTTGATGAATTATAGCCAAGATAACATTTTTAACATGCATCATTTGGTGAAATTTAATGTAATGCCAAAGAAAATGTACACAAACATCTCTCTGAGACCCGAGCGAGACTGCTATGTCCATTTTACATTTCATTTTTTGATTTGTAACTAGTAACCCCTAATAGAAATGCAGAAAAAGAAATACATTTCTAGAGCAAATACGTTTCCTAAAAATGTATATCAAGCGGAGACTTTGTTGTACCAAAAAAAAGAAAAGAAAAAGACAGTACTCAATATTTGTGTTATTTGCTTAATGCTCAATGCAACATTGATGCATTACATAATTTTAAAGTTTTGTTAATAAATTCAGCAGGCTTATGCATGAATGTGAGACCAAACCTTGCGTTTCTTGAATTCAAGCAGATGGAAGGCTATATCTGGGGCCTATAAAATTAAAATGCAAAGACAAACTAATAATAAAAGTGATATTGTTCAAATATTTTACATTTGCCTTTTTGAAATGTTTAATTTATTAATTAATTTTTTATTTTTTTATAGTTTTAACTGTGGTATTTGTAACAAGACCATAGTAAAATATAGTTATTCACTACCATGCTTTCTATAAAACAAACTATGGCACTTTTTTATTGATAAACGGTAGACCTACTCTAAACACAATATATTTAAAAACAATACATTCAAAATATAAATATTTATAAGTTGTAACAAAAATGTATTATTTTCCCTCACTCCCCTAATGTAGGTACTGTCAAACAAATAAGAGATAGCCAGTGCTGAAGCATATTATCAATCAGAAATGATCATAATTAATTCTAATACAAGTAAGGCCAGCATCATCCAGTTATGCCAACCATGTTAAAATAAAAGTATACATTATAAATTCTGAATCTATGTACTGATTACCATTGCCCTATGTCTGCCAAACATGTTGAGTGGTCCAAACATCATCTGCAGCCTGAAACTCAACTTTTGATAGGAAGTTTGGATTGAATGCACTTGGCTTCATAGTAAAAATGTATAAGATGTTCCCCATTTAGTAAATGACTTGGCTCTCTGTCTGCACTGGTCTCAGAACAGTTCAAAATGCACCTTTTTTCATCCTAACTTCATATAAAGTCTCTAAAAGCAAAACATTTTTCTCAATGTGAAAATGCACAGTAAATATGGGATTTCTATTGAAAACCTTGTGCTATTATCCACTATAATGTATGTTGTGTTTAGCAGCTTGACATTTCAAGATAAATCACTCAAAGTTTTGTTGTAGTTTCTCCCAAAGACAAATTCATGATCAGCACCATGTTGTTTTGTCACATGACTCCGTGGGTTTTAAACTTTTACTGACAGCACATAGTCTTCTGAACTGATATTAGTCTGTTTAAATTAAATTATGCATTGCTTATAGCAAAGCCAAAATACAATGTCCACGCATGTTCAGCGGGGTCGCACGTGGGTAAACAGTATTCTGTTTACCGTCTGCTCTCTGTGGGCAGAAATAGTGCAACATTAAATGTGCCAGGCACTTTTTTGAGTAAGGCACAATCTATAATTGCTTTATTCTATATTAAGAGCCTTATTTGCATTTCCTAATTGCCATTTTTACTGAAAAGATTGACAATGACTTAAATATGCAAGGCACAGAGTTATATCAGTCCAGATTGCACCTGGTTAAACAGAATTACTTGAATATTATTTGGTGCAACCTTTTAGTGAATTGGCCTCTATGTGTTTCTGTAGGTGAGCTGGACACACCTAGTGTGATTGGTACAGATGACCTGATTGACCTGCAGGAAAATGAAGCTGGTAAAAATATCAACTTGAATCATTAAGAATAACATATTTTCTGGACCAGGTCAATTATCAGTGCTCAATGATTAATGTTGCAATGTCTCTTCCCTGCTCCCTTAAATAGTTCAGGACTCTTCTGACACTCCCATTTTCCTTGCATCCCCTCATATTGCAGAGGCCAGTTTGAGTGAGGAGGACCCAGATCATGAGCAGAGGGAAGCAGGAATGGGGAATGAGACCCAAGAAGAAAGGACAGCCCAGCCACAATCCTCAGACACCAGCCTTAGACAAAGGCAGGGACCCAAGATGGGGCTCTGACCAGTGTGGGCCAAGCTCTGAATTCAACCAACCAATCAATGCATTCTGTTACAGCACAGCATTATGTCACTTATACATCTAGCTAGCGCATCCACTGGCTGATGGGCACTAGCAAGAAAGTGCAGTTGAGACGTTCCCTCTGCGATGCAATGTATTATTATTTATAAGAATTGTTTGGATGCATTTAGAAATAAATTTACCTTATGAAGCTGATGTGAAACTCCATAAAGAGAATTTCCTGCTCTGCTGCTTCCCTTAGGAATACTTCGTAAAGGACGTGAAAGGCAAATTTTAGAGATCTGTGATGCCTAGAGTGCAGCAGAATGCATACATTTTTTCTTTGCAAAACAGCCTCAACCATATTGTCTCAATCTATTTAGAGGAAGTCACATATATGGGATCTGCACAAAAGTTTATGTTTTAATGTATCATTACTGAGGTTTATGGTTAGGTTACGATATCTACAGTGTAGTGTAAAAAGCCTAAAATTCTGATATTTCGCATTATACGAACATTAAAAGTTGGAAGCAGTTTCACATTAGGAAGGGTATGGAAGGGTTTTTTATTTTAATATTTATGCAAATTATATAGTTATATACAAAGTTATATATATTGTATTGATACTCTAATAATCTGCTTATTATAACTTGTGCTTTCATGTGGCTTCTTTGAGTACCTGTTCATGGGTTATGTTTCAAAAAGTTCATGAGTTATGTTTCTTTGAGGGCTTTTTTTTTATGTTTGTCTAATAAATCACGTGAAAACTATTGCTTTTCCATTGAGTTGCATACCACAATATATACTCATTACAGACAACAATAGGCGGCGATGGTTGCCAGTAATAGAACGTTGCACCAGGGGTTCGAAGAAGAACCTTAACGCACGCGCGTTAACGCGTAACCGATTAAGACATTAAACCTTGCTAACAAAGAATCTGTGTTCCAGGTTCTAAGTGTTTCGAAACGTTTATCTTAAGTTCTTCCGATTTCGATTAATTTTCAAAAGAGGGAATCAACGACTGAAAAATCTGTTTTTTTTATTCAGAATAGCCTAAATAGGCTTCTTAAAATATGGCGACAGCAGACGACTCGCACTATTATAATGGTGAGTTTGAGCTGTTAGCATTCTCGTTCACATTAGTTTGTGTAATCTAACATTACTGTTATTTGATTGTTTATTCGCAGTTTTATTGCATCTCGTATTCCGTTTTCTCGCTCTCGGGTTTGTTGTTGCTTAACGTTGATTTGTAGTTTACATAAGCAAGATTTAGCAAACTAGCTTGTGTTTTGTTGGTGCGTGCTGTGTGTTTTTATGAACAGTTAGTTTAGACAAATAATCGTGCTCTCAAATGATTATTAATGCGTTTCGTTTTTTATTCAGGGATTTAGCTTAAGACTGAAAAGTCAATTTAGTAGCCAGACTAACAGGCCTCGTGTTGCAGTGGTGTGGCTTGGTCACTTTCAACATCTCTAATATGTTTTTAATAAAAGGAACACGAAATCTAGAATCAGTTAGGGGAGTTTAAACGTATTGTTGCAAATTTAGATTATCTGCCATTTACACCGTATTCAATTGATAAGTAGTAGAATGGAGTGCTCCGTGACCAACAGGCACGCGGGGGGCATCAGGAGCAGAGGCCGATGTTGTGTCGAACTCCGTTTCCCCGTCGGAATCTGTTTATCCCCAGCAAATCTGTATGGGGGTAAACAGTATCTGATGGTAACATTGTCCGCTGTCAAAATGCGTTCACCCATACCTAACAACACCACAAACCTAAGCCTAACTGTTCCTTACCCTACCTACCTACCTACCGTACACCACTCTACCTACCATAACCTATACTACACTACCTACTGTTACCTACACTGCACCACTCTACCTTCCATAACCTATACTACACTACCTACTGTTACCTACACTGCACCACTCTACCTTCCATAACCTATACTACACTACCTACTGTTACCTACACTGCACCACTCTACCTTCCATAACCTATACTACACTAGTGTGAGATGTGTTAGTTTAATGACATTAACCGTCAAAGGAGAACTGACTTGCTGGTAACCATTTGATAACTTTTAATTTATAGGAAAAAGAAACAAACTTATGGAGACAAGAGTTGTATGCTCTTGTTGAGGAAATTACTGCAAGGAAGCTTGATAATAATATCACGTCGGAATGTAAAAGTCTCAGCTTTCTAATGTTATAAATATGTTTCTGTGAACACTATAAAGATGGCGGAGAGAACGCTATATGCAGCACATCCGTTTGAATGGCATGATTGGTCACCACATTAATGAGATTCAAAACAACATGTTTGAATTTGCTGATAACATTTACATGATTTACAAGCTGAAAATAAAAATATAATTAAACACAAAAAGTAAAAAAAAAAAAAAAAAGTTTTTCGGTCTAAAATAATTTTTTTACGTAAACAGCCCATTGCAACTTCAGACTCAACATGATAGAACACATCACATTTAAAACAACTCAGTACATTACATTTTTAGAATTTAAGACCACGTTTAGGATATCCTAACTTTAAGATGTTATTTATGACTATATATATATATATATATATATATATATATATATATATTTATTTATTTATTTATTTATTTATTTTTGAGAATTTGAATGCTGCTTACGTTTTTTTTTTCTTGAGAAAAAAGAAAAGAACATTCTTAAGAAGATTAATTGGGAATACATAATATTCGTAACTTTTTACTAAAGTTACAAATTAAGAAGACCGTGGTAGTTAAGAAGAAATTTCTTAAGAACATTCAGCATTTTGTGAATCTGGTCCTTGATTTGGGAAACTGCTACACATACAACATCAAATCCTTACATGTATTTATTAGTATGCCAGAAGCACACCTTCAGTTTCCGTTAGTGACCAAGCAATGGCATCAGCACTGGTTTGATTAGGGATTAAAGCATGAGCCCTTTGTTTGTTAAAGACACATTATAACACCTTTGACTAATTCATCTAACTAGTCTCCTGCTGTCTTTCAGAGCATGATGACCGCGTTGGAGGACCAAAGCATCGTAACCGGAAAGGCAGAGGCCCTTTCAGAGCACCCATGCACAGTGATCAGATGTCCAGACCGAGGCATCGAGGGGGTCACAGTGGGGGTGGAGGGCCTGGTCCCAGGTCAAGATTACAGGATGATGATGGAGATGTAACTATGGCAGAAGGCTCACAAGACTCCCAGCGTAGATTGTAAGCACTGTATTGCATGATTATAAGTAATTGTTAAGGTACATGTCAGGAATTTAGATGATTAAAAAAAATGTTTATTACAGTAATCCATATGGGCGGCCACAGAATCGGCGTGAGGATCGTAATCGTAAGGGTGGACGAGGAGGAAATGGAGATAGTCGGGGTCACAGAGGTCATGGATCCAGAGGAGGAGGAGGAGGTGGCGGTGGTGGTGGTGATGGAAACCAAAAGAATTGGTTTAAAATAACTGTTAGTACATTAGACATAATTAATAAATTAGTTAAAGCTGCACTACGTAACTTTGTGCTCTCTGTTGACATCTGTGGTTGAAACTTAAAATTGCAAGCACTTTGCAGAACAACACTTTGCAGAACAACACTTTACGTAATTTGTGTTTTGGCTCGGCACTGCTCTTCTGGTGGATGAATCTCATGATTTGAGCTTACCTGGACATCGCCTTGTGTGATCACTATTGGGAGATATCAAAGCTGGAGTCATAATGTGCTATTTTCATGTTGATATAATGTTATACAATTAAACATTTTCAACTGGAATATTACTTGCTTTGAAGAAGATAAGAAACACTCCTATTTACATATTTTGAATGAATAAATTTACACTTATAGCACTTTTACATAGAGAACAGGGGACTCCTCAACAACCACTAGATACTGGTATATTTTAATATGATTATTCAAGTGTTTTATCTAACATTCATGTTTGTATTGTACTACACATCAATTTAAGAGATGAAACTTGTGATATGGCTGATATGAGTTCAATAGAAGACTGTATTATATTGTACAGCCTCAGTTGATAATGCAAGTGAACCGTAATATTACAATAGTATGCCTATGCAATGCACCGCTGTAAACTAAAAACCTAAAATGAGGATTTAATAATGATGGGGATAAAATATACTTTATTAAACATGAAAATAATATGCTTAAATGTGCAATATAACAATTACAAGAAGTCAATTTCAGAAGTCATAAATATTAGTAAACATGTCACAGTAACTTCACCGGACAACGTAGATGATTCACGAGTGGATAACACATGAGTAATGTTTGATTTATGCAAGCATGACAAGTAATAAAGCTTCAACAACCCTACCTGACAACAAATCGAATCATTATGGCAGGTTAACAACTTCGCCAAACAGATAACCGATAAACATCCATCTAGACTGCAACGATACTGTCCTGAACTGTGTGACTGACTAAATTGAACATAGATTCTCCAGCTGGAATATGAGACAGCCAGTGGTACTTTCCTGTTTTTACTGACATGACTTAATGATGCAAGGATGAATGTCATGATTTCATGCCAAATCCGATCTCAAAGCTCAAATAAGTTTTAAGGGCTTACCTAGAGAATCAGGGTAAGGTAAGACACTGTTTTGTTTGTCTGATTGTTTATGTACTCCATCAATAATGACAATTTGTTAATTTTTAATTAACAACTCTTACATAGTGCAGCTTTAAGCAGTTAAAATTTTGGCTTTTAAAGCATGTTTATAACATTTTCTTAATGGAATAATTATTTGTACTTTTGACCCTAGATTCCTTTTGGGAAAAAATATGACAAAAATTGGCTTCTGCCAGCGCTTCAGAACCTCTGTTCCATGCCATTCCATGCAGTTCATGTAAGTAACTCTTGTTGTTAAAGCACTATTTCACCCCAAAATGAAAGATCTTTTTCATGAGTGAATGAGAAGCTTGTTCTCAGTGGCTTGCGTGTTCATGCTAGAGCTTGAGTTGTTTTACATAAAACATTTCTGTGAAAAAATAAAAATAAATATATATATATATATATATATATATTTTTTATTTTTTTCAATAAGTATAAATTTAATATTTGCTTTGCATAGTAACATGCGCTATGCCATAGTGTGCTAAATGTCTTTGTCCTCTCTTTTTTTTACTGTCACAGTATCACACAGATGGCAACAGGGCCCAGTTTTACATTGAAGATTCCACAACTGCTAACGCTTTGGTTAAAGTGTCTCGGAAAATAACAGACAAAGATGGATACAAGGTAAAATATTCATCTTGACTACACCAGAATTACCATCAAGTCAGAAAAGCAGTTGCACTACTGTAGCCATATATATACTAAAGATGTTAATATTTTTAAATTTATATAGACCTGATTTTTAAATAAATATGAAAATTGTATGTGCAGATTGGGCAAATGTCTAGTGATTGTGAGTGCAATTTTGTCTCATTCTCTTTGATTGGTAGGTGTCAGTTCTTATGAACAGCTGCCCGCCACCCACTTTGATTAATGTTGATCTGAAGCCTGAAGATCTGGACCATCTGAAGGTGAGTGATGATTCCTTACTGTAATCTAAGAGAAATATGAGCCTAGAGGTCACCGGAACATGCAAATGCAGATTTATCAGGTGAATTCAATATAATCCCATTTATTTACTGGGGTTCATCTACGTATATGCAGCAAACCTTTGATTTTCTTTAATGCTTGGAGCAGTTGTTCTAGTTTTTGACTGTTTCAGTGTTAGTGTCTACTCTGAAATGACTGATTTAATATACTATAACTGACTGTCCTCTGTACTTTTTTCTGTTACTTTTATTTTTTTATTAGCAATGCATGGCAAAGCGCTTTGATGGATCTCAACAGGCTCTAGATCTAAACAACATCAGAGTTGACCCAGGTAAAACTTTCCTACACCCTTCTTCCTCCAAAAACAGCAACTTCTATTTGATTAGTTAAAAGGATTGTTCACCCAAATATGAAAATTCTCTCATTTACTTACCCTTTGCCATTCCAGATGTGTATGACTTCTCTATATTCTTAAGAACACTTTGTCGCTGCAGGTCGCCAGTGGCTGGTGGTTAGATCTAGTAACGGTTTATAAATGACATTCCCAGATGCCATTCCATTGCTGTTGACTGCGAATCAGTTTTCTTGCCGCTAAAAACAAACATTTTGGAGGGAAAAGACTAAATATAAATGGAATCAGTGACCAAAGATGAACAAGAAACAAGGCGTGCTCTTTGCCATAGCGGCTGTTTATCTGTGGCGAAAATGCAAACGCCGGTCTGTCTGGGTCCACAAAACCATTCAATCTCGGAGTCAGCACGGTGAGCACCACCGGCTGGCGCAAGAGCTGCGGATGGATGAAGTCGGGTTCCAGCAGTACTTCAGGCTTGACAGGACCCTGTTTGATGAGCTGCTGCAGAGGGTGGGTCCCCTGATATTCCATTACTGCAGGAGCTGAGAGAGAGAGAAGGATCACATGAGCTTCTCTCGTATTGGCTGTCGCTACCGTAAGTCGCTCTTCATTTGAATAAAGTTAAACTTGTCTCAGATTTGTTGCGTCGCTGGACACGCCCACGTCTGTTGCCAACGGTCGCGCGACAGCTCGTGTCGCCGGAAGTCGCTGTGCTCTCATTGAAAATGAATGGGATGGTGTCGCTGTCTCGTGCAATGTCGCTGGCAGTGTGTACGCAGCTTAAGAAGATTTTAAATTTATTTATTTCAGCTCTGTAGTTCCATACAAGGCAAGTGAATTGTTACCAAAACTTTGAAGCTCTAAAAAGTACAAAGGCAGCATAAAAGTTATGCAAAAGTCTACAGTAGTTTAATCTCGGTCTTCAAAAGTGATCCAATCGATTTTGAGTGAGAACAGACCAAAATACAACTTCTCTTCCACTATAAATCTTGACATCAGCAGTGTCCTTGACGATCATGATGTCAAGATAGATTACACTTCTTAGCATGCTCTGCGCATGCGGCAAGCACTAGGAAGTGTAATTGAGCCTGAAGTTATGATCGTGCCTAGAGACTGCAATGGCAATATGTACAACTGGATTGCTTCAGAAGACATGGATTAAACCACTTGAGTTGTATGAATTACTTTTATGCTGCCTTTATGTGCTTTTTGGAGTTTAAAAGTATTGGTCACCATTCACTTCCATTGTATTGACCAACAGAGCTGAGATATTCTTCTAAAAATATTTGATTGTGTTCTGAAGAATATAGAAAGTCATACACATTTTGTGTGGCTTGAGGGTGAGTAAACAATGAAGGAATATTAATTTGTGGGTGAAATATTCCTTTAAGGGCTGTTGCTCAAATGTTTGTCCTTTTCTGTCAGATTTGGTTTCTCAAAACATTGAGGTCACATTGAATAGAAAGAACTCCATGCAAGGGGTCATCAAAATCATTGAAGAGAACATTCCTGAGGTACAAAATGAAGAGATTCTACTCCTACATGATTCCCCAAAAACATTAATTCTCTCAAAGCTCAGTTCGTTATTTAAATAATTTAAAAATGTTCCCCATTTACAGCTGTTGTCACTCAACTTGAGCAACAACAGGTTGTTCAGACTTGATGACTTGGCTGATATTGTCAACAAAGTTCCCAACCTGAAGATTCTCAATCTTTCACACAATGAGGTATGATTTTGCTCAAATAAATCTGTTAATTTATATTTCACTAGAATCTTCTCCAATATAACACTTACTTTGTTATGTCCTCATATGTTTGAAGCTCAAAACAGAGCGAGAACTTGATAAACTGAAGGGTCTGAAGCTGGTGGATCTTTCATTGGGGGGGAATCCTCTGTGTGGCCACTTCAAAACCCATGCGGACTATGTCAGGTCAGTCTTCGCTGCAGTTTGTTATCTGTGCAATACAAGACACAATAGCAGAGTATGTGTGTATGAATGTATTCATGTACACATGCACAAACACATACCCCTTGTAGTTTACCTCAATAGACCCACCTTGATAAGAGTAAACAAGACTTCTGAGAGGGGGTGATAATGGCATTTTTAAAGATAATGGATAGAGTACCAATGTGATGCAATGTTTTCAATACCCCTTTAAAGATTTGACCAGTCCACCAATAAAGTGTATGATTTTTTTAGATCTGTAACTGGTGCCTAAATTCACCCAAATTCTGCATTGTGCTTTGAGCATAGAATTGAAATTCATCAGCTCATCTAGAGTTATACAATAAAGGTCAGGCAGGAGTAAGGATAAGTAAGGAGAGTCCTAGTATCCTTCATTTATTTAAAGACCACATGAAATCAAAATTGAACATTTCTTAATTGCATCTGGTCAGAATAATGCACATTATTCTAAAGAAAAAGTAATCAGTCTCTAGTCTAAATGTAATAACTTTCTCTGCCTCTGAAATTACCTTTCTGCTGAAGGCTGTCTAGGTGGGAGAAAATATCAATCAATAATATGATTTAATTAAATATTTTGCTTTGTTGGTATAGCACACCCACTTTACATGATATAATCAAATCCTATTATATGGATGAACCCAAGCCCTCCTTTACATTATTTTGAAGTTAAATAGGGTTAGGGATGGAAATCATAAGGTATTTAACGATTCCGGGTCCTTAATGATTCTTTTAGTACTTTTTGAGGAAGAAATATGAAATGCTATTATGATGGCATTTACTGCTATCAGCAGCCTGTTGCTAAATGAGATTAATTCAGATTTCATCAGAACAGATAAAACTAAATTCTTGCAAATGTGCATTTACATAGACTTTTTAACGTGGCACAGAGGCAGCACAAATGCAATCCAACGTCCTAACTATATGTGTAAAAAATAAACATTTTATTTTTTATATATAATTTTTTTTTTATAATAATACCACAAGCTAATTTAATAAGCATCTTTAACTAAACACCGACATATGAACAACCAGTCAGTAATAACCCTGGTTTAAGTCTCAAAAGTCTTAATATCCTATAACACCGTGACAGTTCTTTTTCAAACGTTTAACCATTGTGCTGTCACATTAGTGTAGAATTGCGTGTGTGCATTCCAGTAATTTGTTGTAGCAAGACTTGTCTATCTTGTTGTTCTTTGTATTTTTCAAACTTTTGCTTTGCTTAATCTCATTGTTGCCAGCATTTCTCGTCTATCCATCTTGATTCAATCACTCATTTGTTGGCCCTGTAGCACTTTTTACAGAATGCAGCTCATCAACACCTTTTAGAAGATACATTTTAGCATATTTGAACCCTAATTACCAGTATAACAGAAATATAATAAAAAATGGATGTAGGGAGCAGCTGTAACATATGTGACCTCCCAGAATGTCCATGGATAAGTTGGCAGAGAAGAAAAAATGTACCCCTGGAAATGATGCACTTTAAGTACATGTACTTTTAAGTACTCCATCTTTGTAAAATGCTGGGACCCTCCTCTCTCCACCCACCCTGCACTGCGTCTAACACCTGGAGCACGGATGCTGAGTGGCCAGTGAGAGGCTGGTTAGCCAAAGACGGGTAAGATCCCACCTTTTAACTCCGGGACAACCTAAGGCAGGCACAGCTGCAAAACTGGCCACAGCAAGTGAGTTGGAGATGAAAATCACAACCAAGGGGAGAAGAATTTATATGTCTACGAGGAGATACCATGGGTGGAGAAGGAGAGGGAAGGTTTTAAGAAAAACCTTGTCAGGCACTGCTCAGAAATTGAGCTTTGGTGCATGGTGAACAATGTTATGAATATTCAGAGAGCAAAGGCAGTTATATTCTCTCTCTCCCCATTTCTATATTCTGAGATGGAGGATAGTTGGTCAAAGTGTAAAGTGTGCACTGTGACTACATTCATGATCCTTGTCCTTGACCACTTTGGAGGAAAAACATCAGATCATCAATTCTTAAAAAAAAATCCAATCATACTGGAGGAGGATCACAGGAAGCAAGTTTCAAATGTCAATTTCAATGTAGATATAAACAAAATAAAACCGACTTGGTATAAAATTACAAACATGAAAAGGTGTCTGGGCTCAATTAAAGCTTTAATTATACTTGTGAATAATTTCCCTGCTATTCTTACATTTAATAGTAGGGTCCAAATTAAGTAGGCCGTAAAACCAATACACCTTTTTAAGCTTTGCATTCTTATTTATGACTGTGTTCTGTACAGAGGCTCAGGGTTCAACTTTTGTACTTTTTGACATTATTCTGGTCTGGCCTTTAACTGTATATCTGGTCTTTGACTTTCTCTCTATGACTGACCCCTGAAATCTTAGCACCTGCTCCAAATGCTGCCAGAATTTTTCATGTTTTAATCCCATTGTATTCACAAATCAGTCGTAAAAGCAGGTCAGAGAAAAAACAATCGCATCTTAGTTACCTGTACTATCATGTATTCCTCTTGCAATAGTCATCTTCATCACTCTGGTGCTGCATTCATTTATAGATATTGAAATGCACTGTGAACAAGCAATGTCAGTTTACCTTTTAGTTTTTAAGAACTCAACGTACCAACAACTGTGGATCTAAATGTATCTATGCCGATGTCCTTCATTTAAAAAAAAAAAAGTCTGTAGAATTTTTGCAGGGTATTAGGGCCTGGTTATATCAAGAACATCTAGTCACACTAAATCATATTTATCCCGCCTCAATCACCAAACTCCCCTTCCATTCAGTACACTCCCGAAAAGCACAAAAAATACTGATTGAGTGATAGTGTGAGTTCAACAACCTACAACCCCTCACAACACCCCACCACCCCCCTTTCCTTGCCCCAAACTTTGCCAGCCTGCATGTGTCTATTTTGGCCTGAAGGGGGGACCGGTGGTAAGTATTGAGGATTGGTAAGTACCATGTTCCTGGGGGGATGGAAGGGATTTGAAACAGGATTTTGGCTATGATTAGCTCATTGGTGCCATGGCTCAATGTCCCAGATTTTCATTCTCACAAATGCAAATACTTTATTAATTACTTGAAATGGTTTTCACATGTAAATTTGGTTAAAACCTTAAACGTTTGTAGAAAGCTAAATTCAATGAATTACAGTACATTGTCAAACTGCTGATGAATAATCATCTGTAAGTAAATGTTTATCATAGGCTGTTCTGATGGGCCCACATTTAATATATTTGTTTTGCACTTAAAATGGACCTGCTCACATATTGTTGTGTCTATGTACATGAGTGTTTGTGTGGGACAGTCTCAGAGTAAAAATGAATCCATGATCTCAAATGTGCACTGTACTAATTGTCTTTCTTGTGTTCTGTCTTTGTGATTGTTGGACAGTGCCATTCGGGAACGATTCCCCAAGCTGCTCAAACTGGTAGGAAATACACTGTTTATCTTTTGGTGTAACCAGAATTTGAAGTAATTTGCGCATTGACAAGTGTTCATTATGCATCAGATAATTTGTTTTTGTCTGTTTAACGTCTAAACAATAGGATGGACACGATCTTCCGCCTCCCATTGGTTTTGACTTAGAGGTTGCTCCCGCTGTTCTACCCCCTTGCAAGGTGCTTGAAGTTTCAAACCACAGTGTGAAACTAGTTTGATCATATTTCCTATATGTGACACCCACACTTTAATACTCTGAGCTTATCCTCTTTTTTTTACATTGACCACAGCCTAGTTACTTCTGTTCAGAGGACATCAAGAGCATTATCCTTTGCTTCCTGCAACAGTATGTATTCTTCAGCATTTATATCGGGCACCAGGAATGAGACTGATATATTTCAAAATTCTCACGTATCTGAACTTGTTACTGTCCTACAGGTATTACAACGTATATGACTCAGGAGATAGACAGCCCCTGCTGGATGCCTATCATGATGGAGCTATTTTCTCTCTCAGCATTCCCTACATCGTGCAGAACCCTTCAAAGTACAGTACATTTTATCCCTTCGTTATCTCTACCGCTGTTGACTCCTATTGGGCGATATGATCTATACATCTTATCTGTATAAACTAATACCGGTTACCTTCTTTTTGATTTGTGACTTCCTCTTTTTGTTTGCAGGAGTAGTTTAGGGGAGTATCAGAAAGACAGTCGCAATATTAGGCGCCTGAAAGACCCCAGTAAGTAATTTTATGATGTCACGATTCATTAAGCATATTGACCAAACTACTTTAGTGGGTTTTTTGAGGTTTAAAGCAAACTCTGAATTCTGTGTAACGGTTGTGCTGTTTTGTCTTCCAGCTTCACGGCATCGTTTGCTGAAACATACACGATTAAATGTGGTGGCTTTCCTCAATGAGCTCCCCAAAACCCAGCATGACATTGCATCCTTTAATGTGGATGTCAACATCTACACAGTGAGTCAAACTCTCAGTTTAGCTCACTAGCTTTATCTTTTGACATTTTGATTTGTTGTGATTTCTAATGTTTCTTTATTTCCAGGCAACACTATTGGCATTTACAGTCAGTGGAGTTTTCAAAGAGGGTGAGTTCCTCTCTTACATAACATCTGTATCTTCAGGTTCTGATCAGTGATTTGAGATACATCCTTATTTATTTTTTTCTGTCCTTTTTAAGTGGATGGCAAATCCAGAGATTCATTCAGAGCTTTCTCTCGGGTGTTTATTGCTGTGCCTGCTGGAAATGCAGGGTAAGATTTTGAATGCCGAATTCTTGTTTCATACAATAAAGTTGTTAAACTACTACGTGGGATATCTTTGGCTTTAAAGATGCTTCATTGATCATGTCATCAGTCTTTGTTGTAACCTATGTTTAACCCCTCAGTTTGTGCATTGTGAATGATGAGCTGTTTGTTCGGAACGCAACTACGGAGGAAATTCGGCGGGCTTTTGTTGCTCCAGCCCCTACACCATCCAGCAGCCCTGTACCCACTCTGTCTGCCCCCCAACAGGAAATGCTTGCTGCCTTCTCCCTAAAGTCTGGCATGAACCTGGAATGGTCTCAAAAGTAAGGATTAAAGGCCATTTTATACTTGCCTACTCTGTAGGCTCATGGTTTGCATTTCTGTCAATCATTTTGCACGTCATCATTGTATTGCAGTTGTAATGAATTATTGAGGCATAATGCATTTTTATGCCATGTTGTTCATGAGTTTTCAGTTGAGGGCACTATTTTGTTGCTATTTTTAACAACCATTTTTGAATGATGTCATCTCAAAGCTCATTTTGATATCTTTGGTGTGTTGGTTTTGGAAAGAGGGGGCATGTCTCACCCAACGGTTCAGTCTCATGGAAGTAAAATGGCATATACTGTATGCTTGCTCTTGTGTTTTAATACATAAATATTTTGGCATACTTTTGATGCTCTGTGCTGGAAAAAAAAAAAAAATCAAATGAATAACTACTCACTTGACCAACAACAAGAAAATGGGTGTTGTTTTAAAGCATAGTAGCTGGATTTTTCAATGCATATAGGCAATTTTACCAACTTTTTAACAGGTGCTTTTTAATTTGCATGTGTTCCTGTTTTCATAACTTATCAAATATATTTACTCTACACCATACTGTCAAACATGCGGTCAAGACATTGTGCAGATCGGAAAGTTCTTTGGTAGAATAAATCAATACTGTATCACACACATACAAAATAAATATAGAGTAAAAGTTGCACTTTAGGCTATAGTGCAGGCATGTGACATAGGTTTGTTGCAGAAGTATAAATTAGCCTTAAATTGCTCAAACTGTAATGCACTACAGTAGAAGACATGTTATATCTACTGCTTGATTTATAAATTCATGTTTGTTGATTTGCATAATGATTACTTAATTGTGTATTGGCATGAATCCATATTTTGAATTTAGGGCTATTAAGGACAGACCATTAAGACTTTCTTGTTGTTTCAGGTGCCTGCATGACAACGATTGGGATTTTGACCGAGCTGCACAGATTTTCACTGGGCTTAAGGTACTCCAGCATTGCCTTTTTAACATTGTTCCAAAAGTAAATCTGTCTAATGCAGACAGTTTAGAGAGAATAACAAAGCATTATTCATCATACATGTCTATTTTTATTTACAGGCCCACGGGAAAATCCCAGACGTTGCTTTTGTAAAATGAAGAATGATTGTTTGAGTTTTAATTGTGTTGTCATGTCTACAGATGTGACTAATAAAGTACTTGTTAATTACTTCTATTTGTTTTAAAATAAATGTTACATATGTAATTATTTGTAAGTGTATATTACTGTGGCTGCAGCTGAGAATATAAAACATTCAGTGTAACATCTCTCTCTCTCTAAAAACAAACAAACAAAAAACAACTACAATAAAGCCAAACACATCAGAACTACATCATAGGAGCGCAAATAAGCTGTTACCTTGTTACCTTTATATGACAAGTAATCCTTCGGAAATGGTTCTAAAAAAAAAACCAAATCACTCAATTGGATGCATTGGTATGCAAAAACTTTATTACAGCTAGGTTGTAACAGTTAAATCTTGTAACAGTAAGAGCCAGGGAATTGTGTGATATACAACCAAAAGTGCATTCAGAATTCACCCAACCTCACTCACCAAAATAAGAAGAACTAAACTATTGCTCCCAAGTAAACAAGTCAGTTTCTCACTATGGATTCATCACAGCATATGTAATAGTGTTGTTCTCTGATGAGTTTTTCCCATTACACTGTGTTTTTGGAATGACAATTGGTCTATGAAATGTGTGTCTTACTGTTAAGTCTACATTTGTTTTTAAATATCCCCCAGAAAGTTTGAGGCCAAGCTGCAGGTCAGGCCTGTCCCATCAGGCTCCACGTTGAGCTTCTTGACCACTCCATCTTCAATTAGCATGGAGTACCTTCATGCATACAAATTACATCAGCACCATTCTTGTACAGACAATTCAGGAGAACTGAACGTTTTACTTCCAAATGAAAATATAAGTGTATCTGAGTAAGGATCAAATTAATGTACTGTTCAGCATTTCTTTCTAGTTATCATTTGGCTAATCATCTAGATTCTAGAGGGAAATCGACCTTTGCTTTAACTGTAGCTGTCAAAACTTTACATTTGATGTTTGTCAGAATTCAGGAAAATAATCTCACCTTTGAGACCTCAAATTCCCAAGCACCTCCATCAAATGATCATTGTCCAGAAAGAGATCCACTGCCTTAAAAGGATAAGGACATGCCGTCTTGAGGACAATGGTCTCGCAAAGCCAGATTACATAATTTTCCAGTATAAAATGTTAGGGAACAGCCCATGGGTGTGTCGTCTGAGGCTGAAACTATGACTACGGTTTGTTCTGGGCTGGTAATCAGAAGGTCACTAATTTAATCTGAGCCATGGTCATCACAATTGTGCCCTTGATCAAGACACTTAACCACAGGATGCTGCACAGACATTGCTCCAATAACAGCTGTAAAATTTACTTTGGATAAATGACGAGGGAGGCTTATGATGGCGCTTAAAGCAATTCTCACCTTTGTAAAAGCTCCAGTGGGGTCAGCCAGCATCCGCACCTACATTAAATGGATCAAAATGACTAAATAGATAAAACATTCTGCCTGTCAAATGTCAAGAGTTAAAATTATGCTAATTAAGGGGAGAGTATTTGGCCACCTTGCCATCTGCTCCACTCTCCTTGCCCCAGGCAGACATAACGAATACATCATTGACAGAGATGCAAGCAATCTCCTGCACACCTTTGGCCTTCAAATCTGCAGCCATCTCTATAAACCCTGGGAGATGAGTCTGAGAAAACATGAGATTGTTATAAATATGCACTGGAATTTCTGCACGAAAAGAAACACATGAACACTCAAAACATTGATTTAAAACAGTTTAACAGACTTGGATGTTTATGATAAACAACATACATCTAGAATTGTGAGCATAAAAAAAAAGCATGAAAGTTATCCATACGACTCTAGTGCTTTAATCCATGTCCACTAATGTGATAAAGTCGATTATGGATGAGATAGACAAAAATATAACTCCCTTTTCTATGGATAGCATGACAGCAGTCTCTTTGGCAATCATGATCCATGATCATGAATCATGACACTTCCTATAGCACCATCTAGCCCCCTGTGGATGCCTCAACAACTAGGAAACGTAATCAAGCTAGAAATCATGATCGCCAAGGAGACTGCAATTGCAAAATGTACAGTTAAAAAATAATTTTGATCTGTTCTCACCCAAAATGTATTTGATTGCTTCTGAAAACATGGAGTCTGAAGGATTACATTCATGCTGCCTTTATGGAGCTTCAAAGTTTTCACCTACAGAGCCAAGGTACTCTTAAAAAAATCATAGTTTGTGATCTGCAGAAAAAAATAAAGACATACACGTCTGGGATGGCATGAGGGTGAGAATATTATGAGAGAATTTTCATTTTTGGGTGAACTGTTCCTTTAAGGGAGGGGCTGAGTTTAGGTTTTGTTAATGCCAGTGGATCATATGTTAGTACCTTTGAACATCCAGGAGTGAATGCCCCTGGAACGCCAAACAGCACTCCTTTTTTGCCCTTAAAGAGGTCAGACATTGAGAGCTTATTTCCTGGGTCTTTCTCATGGACCTCTACAGCAGGAAGACGTTGACCAACCTTAAAGAGATTAAAACAGCACAAATATTGCAAAGCAAAACAGATTAAAAGTTAATCAAACCGTTTCATTTCTGAATCAATTATTGATTTATTGGTGAGCACAATTATTGGTGAGCACAATTCATTGCCACAGCAACACAACCACAGACACAAAGGCTCTGTTGACAGCAACTGCTCCAGTCAGCTGTGTCCAGTTTCAGAGATCATGTGCTGTCATTCACCAGCAACATATGTAAAGTTTTATATTTTGTTATGCCTGAGTTGTGCTATGGCTTTAAGTCTACTAATGTTGTTGGGTAAATCTTATGGTACAACAACAATAACAGCACGTATTACTTTCTCACAGTCATTGGTCATTTTACAAAATTATTATAATGGTTAATAAATATTAAACAAGTAATCTTAAATTATCTTTGTTGTTTTTACAAATATATATTTACATTAAGATGAACGTCTCACATTCACTGTACGCGCGTCAGCTGTTGTATTGGTTAAGGGGCCGTTCACGTCGAATACATTTTAACGCCTCGCTAATTCTTGATTGTTTGGCGCAGGAGAAGTGCATTTTTAAAGGTTAAAATTAACTTTAACTCGTTGCGTTGAGTCAAGCCTTTATTTATTTATTTTAATGTAAGAGCGCGTTCGGTCTGAACGGCCCCCAACGCACACGTTAATATCAAAACTGGATAGACAGCTTTATTCATTACAGTTGAAGCGTTCTGGTTGCTGGTTTTGAGGCTATGACTTCATGTAGTGTGGGTGTCAGGACTACCAGCATATAGTTTACTTCCTCAATAATAAACTCTGGTGTGACGTCTGATCGCTAACAACACATATTTGAATAGCCTATAAGTCAGGAAAACAAAATCGCAACAAATATCCGCCTCCTAATTTTAGACACGTAATATCACAACCAACATAAAAAAAATAATACGTGCTAATGACATATGAGCATTAAAATATTAATGACCGCTACACTATTCAAGAAGTGATGCTTTTATTTTAAAGGACACCGTGAATTAGGCGAAAAGGTGTCAAGGTCACGCGCTGACGAATGCATGTTTAGTCAGATTATTTATGGTTTGATTGTTTTCTTACCTGAATCGGCATGCTAGTGATGTGTGTAGAGTGTAGCAGTCTAATGCAGAGGGAGGCACGGGCGCCCTTCTGAAGCATCGTAGAGGAAATCATTGGTTTATATCTGCCGAGACTGGCACAAGAGAGCAACACAACAGCGCCTGCAGGAAAACAGTCATCCAGCCCCCTCCTCCACCTCCACCTCCACCTTCCCCTACCCGTTCAGTAGGCTAAAGATGAGATAAAGCGACGACTCTTTATTATTAACTTTATTAACTTAATTAGGATAATATCACTGTTATTATCAACGCAATTAACTGATGCACTATCTAATTGTTATTCAAGTTAAAACTAAAAAAAATAAATAAAATAAAATCATGTTGAAATCACTGACTCCTCCCTCACTGTCTGACTGAATGACGTTATTTTTTCATGACTTTAATCATCCAAAATCTCCCTTTTTTATGCTTAGGATACAACGGGGACAAAGTCGCTTTTGATTTTATTTTCTCCCAAAACACTTTACACTGCAAAATATTCCTGAACCATGAGATTATTGCGTGCAGTGTCTAAAGTTTGATTTTGAGGTAATTTGATTTAATATTTCATGATTTTTTTTAAATGTTGCAAATGTAGCTCATGAGAATACCTAATATTATCATCACATATATTTTTAGTCAAAATACTTATTTATCATTTTCGTATCATAAAGCACATTGTTTTTATTAAGTGTGGAGAATTAATTTGTCATGAAAATGTTCAAAGTGGGCTCACTTTAATTGATCCAATCACAGTGGAGATTCATTTGTTTATACAATACTTGAGATGTTATGAAATGCCAAATGTGTTTGAAACTAATAGAAAATGTTGAACCCTTTTATGGAGTGGTTATTTTGAATAAGTATTATATTAAATCTTGTTGTCTCAAAAATTATTTGGGTAAGATGAAAAACGTTGCACTATAACTATTGTCAATTTATTTACACAATATAATTTCAACCCCCCTGGGGGCCTTTTACCTCAAGTGTGGGGTAAAAGTCTCCCTCACCACCTTAATAAACAAACAAAAAAAAAAAAAAAAAAAAAAATATATATATATATATATATATATATATATATATATATATATATATATATATATATATATATATATATATATATAATTTTAATCGAAACAACCTTCTGGTATTATTTATTTTCACACAAATTATGTTGCTCAATCAATATTCAAGAAAAATGTATAAATGTTTAAAATCCTAACACACAGAAAAAAAGCTAATGAAAGCTAAAGGATCCTTAAGCTGAGCCTTTAGACCCATTATTCCCCTTTTTATTTTTGTCTGTACTGATATAATTATTGTTCTTGTCTGACTTTGTCTGATGTGCCTATTCTTGCTTACTTTTAGCCCCATTAAGACAGATATACAGTGACCTCAAAAGGTTTTTGGATGCTTTTGAACACTTTTTTTGACACAAATAAAAAAATAAAAAATCACAAAGCTCCAAAAAACACAAAGTCATCCTAAAAGTAATCCAAAAGACTCCAGTGGTTTAATCCATGTCTTCTGAAGCGATCTAAACGATTCTGGTTGAGAACAGACCAAAATTGTACTCATTTTTCACTGTACACCTTGACTTTGCAGTCGCTAGACACAATCATGATTTCAAGCTCAATTACACTTCCTAGTGCTTGACGCATGCCCTGAGCGGTGGATGGCGCTATCGGAAGTGTAATCAAGCTTGAGATCATGATGGCCAAGGACACTGCTGTCAAGATGTACAGTGAAAAAAGAGTTATATTTTGGTCTGTTCTCATCCAAATCCAAATGGATTGCTTCAGAAGACATGGATTAAACCACTGGAGTCTTATTAATTACTTTTAGGATACTTTGTGTTTTTTGGAGCTTCACAGTTTTGACCACCATTCACCAGCAGTGTGTTGACCTACAGAACTGAGTTATTCTTCAAAAAAATCTTAATTTGCGTTCTGCAGAAGAAAGAAAGTCATACACATCTGGCATGGCATGAGGATGAGTAAATGATGAGAGAATTTTTGTTATTGAGTGAACTGTTCCTTTAAGTCACACTTTGAAAGTTTGAATAACATTGCTTATAACAAAATATTAAAGCAAGCTGCATCGACATCAAATGATATTGGCCTTTTCTGAGAGCTAAACATTTCTAAACCAGGTTTTCCAATTACTGATGAGAAGGTGATTTTTAGTGGATGTATGAAGTCAGATTCCCTTAGGTTTACACAGGTGTCCCAGTAGATTAACCACAGGTGTAGTTCATCACATTAACTATGGACACATTCTGCTATGTTTGCCAAAAAAATAAAAAATAAAAAAATAAAAAATATATATATAGGGGCCTATATATATATATATATATATATATATATATATATATATATATATATATATATATATATATATATATTTAACAATATATCTATTATAATGCAAAACCTAACAAACTTCTATTTGTGAAGTGTTTTTCTCTATTTGTGTTTTTTGCACTAAAATCTAAAAATCTTTTTGAACTTAATGCCAAATGGTTTGTTAATTTTTAAGTTATATTATGCAAACACAATGACTCAAGAATAAAAACAGAAGCAAGACACGACATGCAACAATGCTTTTCCATTCACTTTGTTTGTTTGTTTGTATAATACAAAACAAATACTGTAGCCTAATAATGAGAGCAATGGATTGGGATAGTTTCATAGGAATATCGCATATTTCTTAGTCATATTGTTTTTTTTATTTTTTATTTGTTAATCTGTAGTATCTGTAGTTTTAATAACGGTCCCTCTAACATCCCCTTATCCTCTAAAGTCCGGTAAACCTTTCTGAAACATCACATCAATGAGTCTCTTCGCCATATCTTGTTTTGATCTATTGTTCAGCTACTATTTTATTATTATTATTTATTTATATATTATTTATTATTGTGCTATTTACAATAACCTGTTGAGAAATTTTTTACAAAATAGTATTATATTAAATATACAATATAATTACTAACTAAATAATTGATCAGCCTCTTTCTATTTAATGAAGGCCTGCTTAAAATAATTTTCAAAACAAGGTAACAGTCTGTCATAAGTGGCCACACGGTGGCGCTGTTTCTTGGCTGACCAACCCCCGTAATTGTTTTACGTCAGTGTAGTATACAATGTAGCCGCAGGGGGCGGTATATAGGTAAAAGTATATGCGGTCGTATGGCCAGTCACTCAGGCTGATATTTATGCAAATAATATGGATACATCGCTGAGTGCTATTAATGAAAGGTTTTCACCACTTTCAAGCATTGCCTACAAGACAATAACTGAATGCACCAGAGATTTCCTATGAATGGTGTTTATTAACTGTTTTTTCTCTTACTAATGGATACATGAGCATTCCATCTAGTGGACATTTGTTTTAAAGACATTAGAGGACAGACAGGATGACAAAACGACATAGAAATCCAAGGACAAGTGATGACATGTGCCAATTTATTACAAAACACATTGACACTGACAAAATGTTAAAATACCTCTATTGTTCCTGTGGTGGTTTAGTGTTTGCCTTTTCTTCAGTGATTCAATATGAAAAAAGTGTTGAAATAAGTTACTAATGCAGAACAACTGAGGTTTAAAAAAAAAAAAAAAAAGCACATACATTTACAATCATATGACTTAAACACAAATACCAGAACAATAATATTAATAAACATCCGCAAATTGAGTAAAAAATAGATTTTAATCTTTTAAATACAACAGTTTTGAATACAAATAATGATTTGTTCTTTACTGTTTGTATTACTATTGACTGTTATCACTAGTGTTACTTTGAGGTTTGATTTACAGTATATCAATAAAAACGTCAAAACAAAAATTTTGGTAAATTCTGGTATTGCTCATTTACATAAATACACACAGACACACAAACACCAAGCCATGAATTTAATTTATCCCTCAATCATGTTACACTCTAATTTCAACAGACAAAATGGCTTTTTATAACGCTTAGCCTTATCAAAACACTACTGTAATATCATTATTATATTAGTTATTATTGACACAAACATCGACATATTTTACAGCTGTCTTTGAATGGACCCACTCATCCATGGTTATGTACACATTCCATGACATCCCAAAACCCAATGAGGAGACATTAACTCCTGTGTACAAAAGAGAAAAACATACTGAAAAGGTTAAAAAAAGAAAAGAGCAGCTAATATATATATATATATATATATATATATATATATATATATATATATATATATATATATATATATATATATATATATCTATATATCTTTCTTTTAGCTGTATAAATTGAATTGAAAATTAAACTGAATATATTGAAGATTGCCAAAGTTCTCTTAACAGACAGACTTGGTGGTATGTTTGTAAAAGAAAGAAAGAAAAAGGAAAGAAAAAATGAGAATGTTTTGCAGTCTTCTGTAACACTGTGTTTGTTTTAGTACATTAAATCTGCAATATTGCAAGAACATTTTTGCAAAGAGAGAGAAATATAACTTCTACTGGCAAAGTTAGTATGTAAATCACAAAAAGAGAAAGGAAATCTAAAAATAATTCAGTACAAAACAGACATTTCATAAGATTCTCCCAAATGGATTGCTTTATTTCAACACCAAACCTGAGGCCAAGCTTCATGGTGGATATATGGAAAATAAAAATAAAATTCAGCCAGAAATAGATATTAACCAATTCAAAAAATATTCTAAAGGCCTTAAAAATTTTTTTTGAGTAATAATCTGCAGACCCAGATTTATCCTAATCTTGAGCTGAAAGTATTTTTAAATAGAGATCAACCTTGGATTGTTCTTTTCAGTTCAGAATGCGATTTTATCTGTGGCCTGATGCTGACGTATATTTGCTATTAGCTGACGTGCACATACAATCATTGCTGCTAACAGTATGCAGTGAAAAATCACCCTGAAGATGTGGCGTCACCTCAGAGGTCCAACTCTGTAGAACATTGGTTTTCATTTCTGTACTTAATGTGGTAAGAGGCCAAAGAGGCAACTGGCTTTCCTCCTGTTTTTTAAACGTGTATAATAAATAAAAGGTAGCGGAGTTGCAGCACTCTGAATGGAGTATGATTGCATATAATACCAGATAACTGTCTGCAAACCAACAGCAACGAACAGACCACACAAAGCAGTAAAAACAACAACCATCTTTAAAGAACCAAAAAAAAAAAAAAAAAAAAGTCTCAAACTGAGGGCTCAGGTTGACCGCTTATAGCGAGGCTTTCCAATTTGAATTAAATGTTGCTCTGAGACGCAGAAGCTTTCAGTATGAATATCACACAGACTTAAAACCTCCTGGTTTAAACGAACCGACAGAGGTCGTCCTGCTGCATCCAGGTATAAATGGAGGATTAGAGTACGGAATATTTTCTTCTCACCGAGGAGTAAATGAAATTGTCTTTCAGTCCCTTGAAATGTTCCAGAATGCATTTGAGCTGAGTGACTCCAACAGTGATGGCTCAATCTGTCACTAGCAGGCCAGTGTCATATTGTCATCTGAAGAATTGAGGACATCATCGATGCGAAGAGGTCCCACAGAGTCTTCTAAATTGGAACCAAATGCAAAACACTCACAGCAAAACAGCAAAAAGTACAGTAGTAGCTTGAGCTAGCTGACCTACAAGAGCTAAAGACTCCTCATTTACCCTGATTTAGATGCAAAATCGTCGGTTCAGTTCAGCTCAGCATATGCACTTTGCATTTTATGTACCCATAATCTCTCATTCACACAATCCACATCTAAAACTGAAGATGGATAATCTATTGGAACAACTGGCAAATCAACAAAGAACGAAGGTGTAGTATGAAAACCATTCTCTACAATCCTAACGCAATGTCCTTTTTTTTAAATAAAATTGTCTTTGCAATGAGACTACACCACTACTAAATTGCGCTTCCAAGCAGGACATGGCAGGCCAGCTCAGTGCAGACATTTTTTAAATGGCTGACATCAAATTAATGATATGAAATCTTTAATATTGCTTTCCATAATATTAAATGTTGCAGTATATTTGCTTGTAGTACCAGCAGTAAACTAAAAGAGTAGTTTGTGTAATCGCTCCTGTAGGTCTTCACTTATGTTCATCAGTTTTGCATATTAAACCAAGAAAAAAAGCTTTTGTAGTGGGACCAAGTTAAATAGCACTTGTAGTATGGCGAGTGCATAATAAAGACATTAATAACTGTACATAAGTGCCTTTTATGCACATTTTGAGGTGGAAATGAAAGCTTACTGTATTAATTATTGTAACTTGTAGTGCTGTGGTTTCAGACACGCTGTTTTGCGCATGTCTCACAGATTGTTTCAGTGGCCAATAAGTAAAGATGGGAGATATCACAGCGATATCACTGAATCAACTGTTCTTGTGATCCCGTGAAGAGTTCATATTGCTGCAGTCTCAGTAGGCGCTCTTGGCACGTGAATTTCTCTGAGTTTACAGTAATGGTTAAATTCTATAAACACTTACTGTATCTTGAAGAAAGAGGATGGCCATGAAGTGAGAGAATGAATTACACATTGTCAGTGGTTCCCCTAACACTGATAGAAATATTATCTTTATCTGAACTGACCCAAATGTTTTCTTTTAAGTTTGCGTGAAATGGTACCTATTGAATATTTTGATAGTAAAACCTAATGAAGAGGAGAATTTTTTGTGAAAGACCATTCCTAAGGAGTATCTCAATTTATTAGAGGACAGCTACAATTACACAAAGTGACTTCATATTCTTCGTATTCAAAAAAATTTCTCTTTTGGCTTTATTAGCCCTTTTTTTTCTCCACAAAAACAGATTTTGGGCTATCTTTTGCCCATTTTCTTCATCCTTTCTCTCTCATTCATTCATTCATTCATTCATCTATCGGAGTTTCTTCTCTTCTCTAGGGTGAGTCCATCATGGCCTCAAGCATCTCCAAGAAGAGCTTGTGCATTGGCACCCCACCGCGGGTCTTGATGCTGTAGAAGGTGGTGAGGGCCCGGCCGGCAGTCTGCCTGAGGAGGGGCAGAGTGAGAAGGAGACGTCCGGCACGCTGGGGATCATCAGGGCGTCGCTGGACCTCCAGCTCCAGAAGAGCTTGGTGTAGAAGGTCCCTCAATTTCTGCACAGCTTCCATGTCCTCAATGTAGACTGAATCTGAGAGAATAGAAGAGAGAGAAGACTATATTAAGGTGGATGTAGAGTAGGGATGTACACGAGTAATTGATTAATCAAGTAGTCGTTAGGCTTTAAATATTCGACTAGTAATATTTTTTTCCTTTGCACTTTTGCCAGTCATGGTAACAATGCTTTTATCCTCTAAATCTTGCCGTTTCAACTCCATGCATTGGGTGCTGCTGTAGACACATAAACTCACTGAGCATATTATTAGAAATACTATTGTCCTAATAAAGAGCCTGATGTCGTCTTCTTCATAACCCATCTGCCTCAAAGTTCGACGTGTTGTGCATTCGAATGATGTTATTCTGCTCACTACAATTAGTGTTTATCTGAGTTATCGTATTCTTTCTGTCATTTTGAACCAGTCTGGCCATTCTCTGTTAACCTCTCTCATCAACAAGGCATTTTCATCCACAGAACTGCTGCTCACTGGATGTTTTTTTTGTTTTTGGTACAATTCTGAGTAAACTCTAGAGACTAAAAATCACAGGAGAACAGCAGTTACAGAAATACTCAAACCAGCCCGTCTGGGAACTAACAATCATGCCGCGGTAGATCACTAAGATCAAATGTTTTCCCCATTCTGATGGTTGATGTGAACATTAACTGAAGCTCCTGACCCGCATGATTTTATGCATTGCACTGCTGCCACATGATTGGCTGATTACATAATCACATGGCTAAGTAGGTTTACAGGTGTACCTAATAAAGTGCTCAGTGAGTGTACAATCATTTATAAATGCAAAGTACACACAAAAATAAACATTTTAATAGTGAATAGTGACTGGAGTGAAGAGTGACCGGAGTGAAGAGTGACCGGAGTGAAGAGTGACCGGAGTGAATAGTGACACTTACAGTATGACAAAAAAAAAAAACCTATGTACCATTTGTGTAAATGTGTTAGCCTTCATATTGACAGTTTGTATGTGCATTATTCTGATGGTGGCTATTTATTTTTCAAATTGCCGTTTATGTAAGGTCTGTGCGAGTGTGTTATTTTTTAATTATCATTTTGGAATATAGATGTTGTTATTGATGCATATGATGTAACATTTCTTAATAAAACCCAATAAGCTATACATGTCACTCTCTTTATATTTAACTTATATTTTACATTTCAAGTAATACACGTGTTAAGAGTATTCAACTACTAAATGTTATTAAATGCCTGACTGACTACCGTAATTTATCTCTCTCTATTTTTCTTCTTTTGGAAAGCAATGTGAATGCAAAATTAAGAGTTGCTGTGTCAAATAGTTTACTTCTGCGTTCCAAACCCGGAAATGTGAAAAGGGTTTCTGTTGGTTTCTATATCAGCTATATTCTATATCTATATCAGAGTGCTTATGTTTTTTCAAACATTCATTTTTGAATCTAGATGTTATTCATGAATCATGCATATTGCAAATTTTTTTCAGAAGAAAAACATAGGTTGTTTAAGTTAGCTTACAAGGGTGACATTTGTAAATAAATCCAAATAGGCCATAAATTAAAATTAAAATAATCTACATTTCAATATATTGTTCTTTTTTTGTGTTAGAGTACTACCATAGTGTAGAGAGCAAGTGGTCAGACTGTTGGTGGGGGTTCATGTTTAGCATGTATACACAGATATGTGAGGCGTAAGGTAGATATCTCGGGCGTGTTCTTTACAAAAAGCAGGATCCAAAACATGCGACTCCTGGTATTTGCATAACAAAGAGATTCTGTGGGTAAAGCAGAGACGAGGGTTGTATTTACAGTTTACAGTAATCAAAAGCTCCTTGGGTCTTTCCGGTTGGGGGGAGAAATTCGTACCACCGGGCAGTGACAAGACTGGTAAGTTTACAATTCAAAACAGAAAGGGGTCTGGTCTTAATTAGGTGAAATATGACTCAGGTCAGTCTGGTTTTACATCAGAGGGTAACCATAATAGAATCAGAATGAATGAGTCATTAATAGGAAAACATTGAGTGCAATAGGATGTTCACCTGAGTTGGTAAGTGCAATGGCCTTCAGCATGACGAACTCCTCACGGTCCAACTGCAGGGCCCTGAAGCGCCGCGCAAGCTGGCTGATGGCGGCATTGAGTTCAGTCAGGCCAGCCACACGAGACATCTCCTCATCCAGCACAAAGTCCTCTGCAAACACCACCTCATCCTCACAACCAAGAGAACGGTAAGCCACCCCCAACACCAGCACCTCCAGCCACACCGACTGCAGCACAGACATCTGGTCTGCCAGGGACAGGGAGAGGAAGCCTGGATGGGGGATGAAAAAGAAAGACAGTGGTTAACGGTATACAGTATGTCCACTGGCACATAAGAAATCCACTCAATAACACTGAGGTCTTTAAAATTTGTGTAAAATGTGAGGTTATCTTCAGAATGGTCTATGACTGCTTTTAATACACAAAGTCATCACACTGAAAAAAAAATGTAATCAGTAAAAATATATCAAGATTCTCCTTTTAACAATACACATTTACTTAAGACGACAACTTTTATGCTTCAAACAAATAATAATTTATTGCGACATATATGCGAAAGGTCTGGTCAGATATTTTCTACTGGAAAATAAGACCGCAAAATGATAAAGAAAATTATTTGCAGTGCATATATGTGCGTGATTACAGTTGTAAACCAAAGTATATATGAAACTGTGCAGACTAAATATTATGTAACAATACGGTTTAAGCACTTAATATACCAGAAAATACAGCTCTTTCGTCAGATTTTGAAACGCGTATTAAAGACATTGCTGCCTTTTCGCTCTGACCACTTGCCCCCTCTGCTAACAATCCTAGTATCCCCTGCACAAGAGAGAGTGAATTGAAGACACCCACTCATCTCCTTGCCAGTGGACACATGCAGTAAGCGACGTGCAAAGAACAGGATAAGAGTTGATGATTACTACCCAGACACAACAGCCACTCACAATTGTGCTCTAAAATTGGAGCTCTTGAAAATAGCCTGAGACTGACAAAAGCAGTTGATATTGTGCCTTCCAAGGCAATGCCCTGGACAATACTCGTTGTGGACTTGGACAGCAATTAGGAGAAAAGACTTCCACATTCTGACTCAAACTCAGACTCACCCTCTCCCTTCAAATATAATGTTTTCTTTAGGGATCGGTTCTCTTCAGACAGGTGTGATTGATTAGCACTTTTCTGCACTTTCAGGAAGTACAGAAAAGTGAGTACCATCAAATATGAATGTCCAACAAGCTCTAACGGTGTTTTGAAAGCTGCCCTTTTCACAGCCAATGGAAATGTTAGCCTGTTATCAGCACATCCGATCTGTTATCCCTCCCAATTCCATCCTGTTTTTACTGGTGAAAAGGTGACAAGTAAAGGAGGTAACAAAACCAGGAAGCAACACATTTTCTAGTAAAAAGTGGCAGTATAACAAATACACAAATTACTATTTGATGAACAAATTTAATAACAAAAGAAGAGAGGATTTTTAACATTAGTACTATTAAACCAATTGTTCTAAACCGATGGGTCAGAGGTCTGTTCTGATAGGGTTACACACAGTAGGGAAAAAACAATGCTAAAAATGTAATACAATGTTACTAACCATAATCGTGCATTAAGCATTGCAAAATTATTAGGCTTTTTAACTTCTAAAATGGAGAAGAAAACATTTCCCATTTCTTTTATTTTGAATGTCAGATTGTGCAAATTCACCTGTCACTTGGTAGAAGCTCACTAAATTATGTAGATGTCAGCATGTTGCATTAATACTCAGATTACATTAAATAAGGGTTATGGGTTTGGTCTTGTGTTGGGTCGCCACTGTCCAATGTACAATATGAGTCCTGAAGCAAAACCAGTAGAAATCATTAGACTACTTAGTTCTATTGGCCCTTAAAAGCAACTGTGACTGACAGGCATAACCAAATGGTAGCTTCACCGTTGCTTAACATCAGTAACAGGACAGCGAGTAACTCGTAGATCGAAACAAGAATAGCCTCCTTGGCACGGTCTCCTTGCCAACCCTCTTGCTGTTCCTCATTTTGTTCTCACTTACCAGGAATGTGCTTGGCCCAGCCGATGATGACAACTAGTTCCCGGTCAGCCAGGTCACAGAGAGTGGTGAGCGTGCGCTGGGCCGTGTCAGGCTGTAGGGGGTCTGGCATAGCAAACAGCTTTTCTGGCTCCGCCACCAACAGATGAGACACAATAATGCTGGATGAACCTGAGAGACACAGTATTAACTTTATTCTGTTGAACGGTCATTGTAATTAGGAAACAATTATATTATGACGATAAGGAATGAGCATGAGTGGGGCCTGTGTAGCTCAGGGAGTATTGACGCTGACTACCACCCCTGGAGTCGGATCCAGGGTGTGCTGAGTGACTCCAGTCAGGTCTCCTAAGCAACCAAATTGGCCCGGTTGCTAGGGAGGGTAGACATGGTATAACCTCCTTATGGTCGTGATTAATGGTTCTCGCTCTCAATGGGGCATGTGGTAAGTTGTGCGTGAATCATGGAGAGTAGCATGAGCCTCCAAATGCTGGAAGTCTCCGCGATGTCATGCACAACGAACCACGTGATAAGATGCACGGACTGACTGTCTCAGAAGCGGAGGCAACTGAGACGTGTTCTCCGCCACCTGGATTGAGAGGCGTAACCCCCCCACCATGAGGACCTACTAAGTAGTGGAAATTGGGCATTTCAAATTGAATGGATAGAAAAATACAAATATATTAAAATAAATAAACAAAAGGAATGAGCATGAGTACCCGAGTACAACAAATGTCATAGTGATGATCGATCATGAAAACCATAATTGCAAAATTTTGAGATGCTTTTTTAAAAGCTATTGTAAACTTTTTTTCACTTGATATGCCATCTTAAAAACCAGGGACTGAAAACAGTTCAAGCAACAAAAAACGGACACCAAACACAGACAAAATCTTTCACAGAACGTAACTGGACATGGAAACGCAGTCCCTTTCAATTGTTCTGGAGTAAATACATAATTTTTAAATGCTGGCAACTAGGGACTAAATACAACATGTATTTCACTTTGGTTCGTTCTGAGCAGAAACTGTATTTTTTAGTTCCGGTTCAAGCGTTCTGCAGCCTCCTTTCCTATTGGTAACTGGTACAATGAAATAAAAGAACAGTTAATAAAATTCTTTTTAAAATGACAATACTTTGTGCTATGGGTGGGTAATGCACCAGCTGCAATATTGCCAGATCTCTAAAGATAAAAAAGGGACCTGGTCTGGAAAAACATGCTCAAAATTAGTGAGTTGTCTCACCCAATATAAGCAAAAATATGATATTTTTCCCCTTGTGGGGGAATTATCAACATAGCAAGCATAGTATACAGTAGCCTATATAAAATAACGTCTTTTCAATAAATGTATTCTTAATATTAAATATATGCCAAAAAATATTTAAAATACATTCGGCCATCTAAAATCAATGAATAGTCTAAATCTCTCTCACCTGCATACACGCACACACTGCATGGGCCGTTTGGACAAAACACCATCTTATGTGGGACAAATTATTTTTCTTAATTATTTAATAACTGTTTAATTATTTTATTTTATTTTAATTCATTGTTTTAAGTACAGATCTGCTTCATCAAATCTGTATCAATGCATTATATTTAACAATAATTCAGTGAAGACTAGGAAACAACTGAGAAATCTGAGAATATTTTTCCTTGCATTTGATTAATCATGCATGTATGTATATGTAGTAATTATATATAATTGCATTAAAGGTACATAGGCTATACAGTAGCCTATGTAATATAATGTATTTTCAACAAATGTATTCTGAATATTAATATATCCCCAAAAATAATAGGCTATTGTTATTATCTGTTCTTTTATTTCATTTTATCCGGTTACCATTTGGAAAGGAGGCTGCGGAATGCCAGAATGAAAGAATACAGTTTCTGCTCAGAATGAACAAAAATGAAAAACATTTCATTTTCAATCCCTTTTAAAAACACAGCACTCATGTACTGAGATGCTGAAAAAAACAGCAAGATGCAAAGGCCAAGGACATCTGTCATATGCATCTCTATAAAGACCAACCTAAAACATTTTTTTAGCACAAACAGAACTTGCTCCACCTGCCTGAGTAGATTTATCTTTCGAGCACTCGTGTAGTCAAAATATCCAAAATGCACATCACTAGTTATGAAATCATTTTAAAACATTACATTTAATTACCTTTCTCTCCCTCCTTCCTTAATGGTACTGGTGCACTCTGGTACGTGGCATTCTCCACCTCTGGACGTCTCTTGTATTTCTGCCGGCCGCCTCTGACCCGGTCCAGACGAACTCCTATGACAAACACACACAATAAAGAGAGAAAGAGGATTAGGGCATTCATTGGCATTGCCTTTGGATATCACTGTACATTGTAGAGGTACTTAGGTATTGTAAGACAGAGAGAGGATTGTTCGTGTTGGCCACCTCACCTTCTTTGAGCATGCCTACTTTGAGGCACTTGGTGAAGCGGCATGCCTGACAAGCTTTCCTGCGGCGCTTGGTGATTTCGCATTCATTGGAGGCTGGACAGCTGTACTCAATATTGCCTAGAGTGGATGAAGGTAATGATGTTAGACAAGCTTTCATGGACTCAAATAACATATGTTCACCTGCTATTAAGATGTGTTTTGGCCAATCCTAGTCAGATCTTTATACAATCTGTAAATGGCACCAAAGATACAAATGGCTGCTTTGACTCAATGACAAGTGAATCTGTTACACAGTATGACATGCTTACCCTGTATGGTTCTTTTGAAGAAAGCCTTACAGGCTTCACAGGAAGCCACTCCATAGTGGTACCCGGAAGCCACATCTCCACACACCAGGCATAGCCTTTTGGGAAGTGTAGTTAGGGCATACTTGCAGCGACCACCCCCGCTACCTGTAGAGCCCTCCTCGACTCCATCTGCACCCTCCTCCTTAAAATGGCATCGTAGTGCGGGTGTGTACAGTGGCGGGGAGTAGCGTCCAGTGCCTTCTCCTCTGGATCCGCCTCCTCCACTTTGTGAGGAGTCTGAGGAGGCCCCTCCCGGGCTGGTCCTCCCACCAACACCTCCTCCTCCCTCGGGACTGCTGGGTTCAGCCTTTATGTACAGGTCGGAACGTCGCTCTCTGGAAGACATGATCCCTGTGAAAAAGTGGAGAAAAATGTGAGACAACAGGAAGAAGAGGGACCTTTGCTTTTTTAGCTTCATCATCACTTGAAGGTCATAAAGACTAAAACAGGATGTTTAAGTGACAGGATCAAACATAAGCATTTACTAGGGATGTACCAATACCATTTTAACCTCATGGGATCCCATGCACAAATGCGTGGAAGTTGTATTTTGGGCTTCGCTATACGCAACACATAATTTAAATTCATATAAACCCACTGATCTCAGTCATGTGAAAAAAACAACATCGCCAATAAAACTACACCTGGTAAGAAATCGAAGTAGGTTTTTGAATTGAAACCTGTTGGAGTCAAATGATTTGTTTCTAGTTTCATCCAATATGCAAATTTGACAATTTTAGTGATTTATCACGAAAGGCTATGCTGCTAAACGCAATGTACACTAATGTGTACTTAAGCAAATTTAATTTACTGGGCATTACCATATTGAGAATCAATGGGTAAATCCAAATGCTGAAATATTTAGTTTTCATAGGCTTTTATGGAGTTAGGATAAAAATAAGGTGCATTTAAAATTGTTCTGAGACCAGTGCAGACAGGCACACTGGAGGTTAAGTATTTTAATATGTAGTCCATTCAGTCCAAACAACCTTTCAAAAATTCAGTTTCAGGCTGCAGATGCTGTTTGGATCACTCAACATGTTTGTCAGACATGGGGTTATGGTAATCAATATATTGATTCACATTAGAATGTATAATTTTATTTCAGTCCTGGAAACATAAACAATTTGATAAAAAAAGATAATCAGACTTACTTTAGCTTAATTTTACTATTGCTACTATAACTATTATCTAAAATTTTACAAATGAGTCCCACTCCACAAATGTTGCCATCAATTTTTAGGAAAACTATTTGCTCTAGATTTTTTACTTGTGCATTAGGTGCTAATAATTACAAATCAAAAAGGGAAATGGTAATGCACACAGCAGTTACACTCAGGTCTCAGGAGGTTAATAAGGAGACAATGTATAAGGTCATAATCAGTTTATGATATATGTTATGTATGACCTTGTCTTGTTTTACCGTTGCCCCTTTGTTTTCCATTTTTGTCCCTTTTGTTATTCCATAGTTTTGACTGTTGTCCCTTTTGTAGCTCCACAGTCTTGTTAGCGTTCGTGTTTTCTGTCATTGTTTTCACCTGTCCTCATTAGTTTGCCATTTGCTTCTGTTATCATCTTGTTATCTTGTTTTGAGTTCTGTTTGTTCATTGGCCCCTTTGTCCCTTGTTCATGTATTTATACCCCGGTTTTTGGTTCAGTCCTGGTCTATTGTTGAATGTTTGTGAATGTAGTTAGCCTGGTCTGTGTTCCCTGCCTGAGTTCTCTGTTCTTGTTTATTTCCCCATTGAGGGCTTTTCTTTGTATTTTGTTAGTAATAAAGTAAGCTGCATTTGGATCCTCAACCTTCGTCTGCCTTCATTGCCTTACATTCGTGACAGAACAATAGACCATAAACATGGATCCAGCGGTGTTACGAGCAAGCAGCAAACTGCTTAGCCTCATGCAGGGAAACCGTCCGGTGGAGGACTACACCCGCGATTTCCTCGCAATTGCGGATGCCACTGACTTCCCAGACTCCGACCTGGTAGTGTTTTTTCGGGCCAACCTGAGTTGTGCGCTCCAGGAACGGTTGCCATCGACGACGCATGGCTGGACGCTCCAAGACTTCATTGAGGAGACTCTGCTGGTCTGCGCTTCACCATACACTGTGGATGTCATCGAGGAGAGCCCTGCCACCCCTCCCACGGTGTTGGTACTCCATTCGCCCGTGGTTCGTCCCTTCATGCCTGCCACGGCCAGCGAGCCAGTACGGTCCACTTCGTCTGCCCGGAGGAGGGGGAGAAGACAGGCTTTCGCCACCCGGCTCACGCCGATCACGGTGAGCGAACCAGTACCCACACATCACTGTGAGCGAGCCAGAGCCCACGCATGTCACGGTGAGCGAGCCTGTAGCCTCCGATGTCAGTGAACCAGTGCCTGTAGCCTCCGATGTCAGTGAACCAGTGCCTGTCGTCATCCCAGATGTCAGTGAACCAATGCCTGTCGCCTCAGAGGTCAGTGAGCCAGCGCGGCCCTCTTCGTCTGTCCGGAGGAGGGAGGGAAGACGGGCTTCCGCCTTCCGGCCCTCGCCTGCCCCGGTCTGCGAGCCAGGGCCCTCGCCTGCCCCGGTCTGCGAGCCAGGGCCCTCGCCTGCCCCGGTCTGCGAGCCAGAGCCCTCGCCTGCCCCGGTCTGCGAGCCAGAGCCCTCGTCAGCCACGGTCAGCGAACCCAAGCCAGCGCATACCACGGCCACCCAGCCAGAGCCTGTCGCCTCAGAGGTCAGTGAGCCAGCGCCTGTAGCCTCGACCGTCCCTGAGCCAGCGCCTGTAGCCTCGACCGTCCCTGAGCCAGCACCAGTAGCCATGACCGTCCAAATGCCAGCGCCAGTGGTCGTGCCCGTCCAAGAGTCAGAGTCTTCCAGGGCTCCTCTCGAGCCTCCCAGAGCTCCGCCTCCCGAGCCTCCTACGGCTCTGCTCCCAGAGACTCCAGAGCCTCCTACGGCTCCGCCTCTCGAGCCTCCTACGGCTCCGCCTCTCGAGCCTCCTACGGCTCCGCCTCTCGAGCCTCCTACGGCTCCGCCTCTCGAACCTCCTATGGCTCCGCCTCTCGAGCCTCCTACGGCTCTGCTCCCAGAGACTCTAAAGCCTCCTATGGCGCCACCTCCCTCGGCTCCGCCTCCCGAGCCTTCCAGGTCACTGCCTCTAGGGCCTCCTCCCAGGCCCCCTGACCCCGCCCCTGACCCTGTTCCTGACCTGTGGCCTCCTCCCGGGCCCCCTAACCCAGTCCTTGTCCCGTGGCCTCCTCCCAGGGCCCCTGAACCTGTTCCTGTCCTGTGGCCTCCTCCCAGGCCTCCTGACCCAACCCCTGTCCTGTGGCCTCCTCCTGACCCGACCCCTGTCCTGTGGCCTCCTCCCAGGCCTCCTGACCCGGCCCCTGTCCTGTGGCCTCCTCCCAGGCCTCCTGACCCGGCCCCTGTCCTGTGGCCTCTTCCCAGGCCCCCTAACCCTGTTCCTGTCCAGTGGCCTCCTCCCCGGTTCCCCAAACCTATCCTTGCCCGGTGGCCAGCTCCCAAACCTCCTGAACCTATCCTTGCCCTGTGGCCAGCTCCCAGGCCTCCTGAACCTATCCTTGCCCTGTGGCCAGCTCCCAGATCACCTGAACCTGTCCTTGCCCTTTGTTGCCCCCCAGGACTTCCTGCCTGCCCTCTGTGCCCCCCTGGACTGCCTGTCTGCCCCTCGTTGCCCCCTGGACTGCCTGTCTGCCCCTCGTTGCCCCCTTGGACTTCCTGCCTGCCCTCTGTGCCCCCGGTGCCATCATTTTGTTTTCTGTGGGTTCCTTTTTGTCTTTTGATGTTTTTTTTTCTTTTAGGATCGTCTGGGATCTGATACTTAGAGGGGGGCTATGTTATGTATGACCTTGTCTTGTTTTACCGTTGCCCTTTTGTTTTCCATTTTTGTCCCTTTTGTTATTCCATAGTTTTGACTGTTGTCCCTTTTATCTAAAACTATTAATAATAACTATTATCTAAAATTTTACAAATGAGTCCCACTCCACAAATGTTGCCATCAATTTTTAGGAAAACTATTTGCTCTAGATTTTTTTACTTGTGCATTAGGTGCTAATAATTACAAATCAAAAAGGGAAATGGTAATGCACACAGCAGTCACACTCAGGTCTCAGGAGGTTAATAAGGAGACAATGTATAAGGTCATAATCAGTTTATGATATATGTTATGTATGACCTTGTCTTGTTTTACCGTTGCCCCTTTGTTTTCCATTTTTGTCCCTTTTGTTATTCCATAGTTTTGACTGTTGTCCCTTTTGTAGCTCCAGTCTTGTTAGCGTTCGTGTTTTCTGTCATTGTTTTCACCTGTCCTCATTAGTTTGCCATTTGCTTCTGTTATCATCTTGTTATCTTGTTTTGAGTTCTGTTTGTTCATTGGCCCCTTTGTCCCTTGTTCATGTATTTATACCCCGGTTTTTGGTTCAGTCCTGGTCTATTGTTGAATGTTTGTGACTGTAGTTAGCCTGGTCTGTGTTCCCTGCCCGAGTTCTCTGTTCTTGTTTATTTCCCCATTGAGGGCTTTTCTTTGTATTTTGTTAGTAATAAAGTAAGCTGCATTTGGATCCTCAACCTTCGTCTGCCTTCATTGCCTTACATTCGTGACAATATAAACCAATCAGCACACGTAGATTTCTGCCCATTACTGATTTCTCTCCATTCTTATCGGCTTATCTAATGTGCGCAAATGCTGCGCGCAAACATTGTGCACATGACTGTTTACACTTTGACGTCAAAAGGAAAGAAATCTTATTATATCAAATCTCATTTAAACTGAGGTCTCTTATGTTGCTTTTAATAAGTTTATGTTTTTATCGTTATCAGAGTATTGTTGCTGTTTTCAAGTACAGTGAGACTGATGATTTGAGGATAGTGTGTGTAATATTTACACGAATGGTCAACTCCACTATTAATACCATCAAAAGGAGGACACTAGCTGATCAGCAAGGCATAAAAAAGAGCTTTATTTTATAATTTTTTACATAAAACTATCTATTAAATAAGAGATAGACCAGGTGGCCTAATTAGTTTAGTAAATACAGAAGTCAAGTCAAGTGGTTTTTATTGTCGTTTCAACCATATACAGTTAGTACAGTACACAGCAAAACGAGACAACGTTCCTCCAGAACCGTGGTGCTACATAAAAACAACAAAGGACCAACACAGGACCACATGAGACAACACAACGAAATAAAATACCTATATAAAAAACCTATATATACCTATATAAAGTGCACGTGCAAACATGTGCAAAAAGTACAGGACAGTACAACAAATTTCTGACAATGAACAGGACAATAGACAGTGCAGCGCCGACCAGTACTCAGTAGTGCAAAAAGAAACTCCTTTTTAACATCAGTTTCATGCATAACAATAAGAGCTCATGCTATTTTCACTGGGTTTAACTCGTTATAGCATCAGTTCAGTGTTACATACATGATCTATACAGTTTGTTTTAATCAAAATGATTGCACTCCCTTTCATTTGGTTGTCGTGCATGAGCGAACAGACAGCAATTGAGTGCAGCAGAGGCACTGAAGTGTAAGTACCCTATGCATTTTCACTTGCAAGTAGAGTTGCCAGTTGCATTTTTTTTTTTTTTTTATAAAACTAAAATTAACCAATTCACTACAATTAATCAAACTTCCAAACATTCTAGGAAAATACACTCGCTCATGAAGTTATCTGCTCACACACAGCAGCTCTACACAGGTAATGCATATAGATGCCTTTAATCTTGATATGTCTCAGATTTTGTTCTGCAGCAGGTGATTCACTGCATAGTAATATTAATATATATACATAGGCTGCATTTTAACAAGTACGAGTACATGAACACAGTATTGAAGCTGATACAAGAATTGGTATCATTGCATGCCTAGCAGTTACAGTTCAGGAACAGCGGGACACACATACTGTCTGTCAAACCTGGCATTCAAAGAGAACAGGATGGTTGTCAGAGTAGACACAGCAGGTGTGAAGTGAAAGAAATGACTTAACATGTACATAAACCAGACGGTAACAATGACCTTTCAACGTTACACGTCCCTAATCGTTTACTAAATATTATGCTTACTGTACAAAGAAAACAGAAAGCATGTTATGCATGTAAAAAAAAAATAATTATAATAAATATAAATTAACTTTAAATATTGCTGTGCAAATCCACCAAAACTCAAGATCAAGACACTAGATTCTTGAAGAATCAGCTACAAGGCAACTTGTTACATAAATTAAAATGTATAAAACTGTATCAAAAGGGCTCTCCTAGTGAGCAGACAGCACATGTGCATGGCTGAATTCTGCTCAAAGTCTGTCCATAATCCCAGTGCCACAGCCTCCTCCCAAACCAGATTAGGGTCATTAATCCAGGAGTGAGGAGAACCAATCCTCTAATTATACACCAAAGAGATGCCCTACTATGGCCCCCACAGTTCATGAGCCCCTCTCAGGGACAAAATTACATATGATGCCATTTCTGAAATGTGCTGATTTTACCATTTTAATTATTTAGCAAAGAGCCCACCCCATTAGCACATACAAAATTACCCAAATTGCAGAATGACTGCCAAGTAGGGAACGCAACCAGCCACAATAGCAGCTCCTCTTGGTTGTGGATTTGAACAAATTTTGGGCTGCTAGTCATACAACAAGTCTACTGTACATACCCTGTCTTGTATTGTGGCCATGAATTGTCTCCATTCACCTTCATCTGTCCTCAACCCACACAGTATCTAAATGGGGACATAACATGGACTTCTATTGTTTTTATATAAAGCAATCTATAATTACTATAAACTAACCCTAACCATATATTATTAAGCAAAGACAGACCACTTCTATTAAAATGAATGGGAGAAATTGGAATGCCCAGCAGTCAACAGATGTAGAAAGGAAGTCCCACCATAAACGTAAAAGAGACAATCACCTTTTAGATACAGGCATATTTTACTGCTCAATCAACTCGAGAACGCACATGTGCATTAGCTTTTTTTTTAGAATAATACGAGGTAAAGAAGAGCAATTTATGATTCCAATGTTTTCATATTTTACTGCTGATTTGAAATATGTTATTTGATCGTAATCTTGACCAACCATTTTAGAGATCTCTGTCTTTCCCCATTCATGTAGAGCTGCTCTTGTATGCCTCTTGTTTACAAAACAATCGCTGTCCCAGAGCGTTCCAAAGATGGCCACCAGTGGACTGACTTGCTAGAAAGACTTTGTGGTCTATCCGGAGACCTGCACATGGGCGGGTACCAGCAGGTACCCGACGGGTGAACCACAAATTTTTTATGTAACGGATGGAAAAAAATATATATTGTATATATATATTGTATATTGACTGTGAGTCAAATAGCCAAGGCTATTTTTCTAAATGTCAAATAATGTTAATCCTTCTCATCTTTTTTCAGTTAATTGTCACTATAATGTTATGCAACGTGTCTATTTTTCCTAAATGCTCCAACTCAGAGTGCCTAGTGTTAGTTTGATTGCTTGAGTGATGTGAGCAAATAAACAATTTTAGTCTACCCGATGAAGGCCCTAGTAGATTTATTTTAATGCAGGTGCGGTTCGGATTGCGTGCCATTGTTAAACGGGTGGGGTATGGAATTCAATTTGTGCTGCTGTCGGATAACGGGTCAGGTGTTCTTTTAAGTACTGCAGGTGCAGGTTTACAAAACCAGAAGTGTGCAGGACTCTGGCCCTTACCCATACCTTAAACCTTAATCTTTTAGCATTATTAGAATACTAAAAATTATTATTTAACTATTTCATTATAATTTTTTTTTAATTAGGACATTCCAAAATGACCCCAAATAAAGGTTTGGCTTACTTGCTGGTACAAATTTGTCCAAAAACTATAGCGAAGCACGCACGCACGCACGCACGCACGTGCACACACACACACACACACACACACACACGCACACACAATTCCCCTTTGTGATATATTGCAACTTTGCCCAGTGTGCAGAATGCAACCGTGCTGAAATGCCTCCAAGTCAATTGTACTTTCTGCAAAGCACATTTGGTTCAAGCACTTACATAACACCTGAACTTTGACCTTAAGCTATACACCCCATCCCAACACAGATGCACCCTCTACTAGAACAGAAAGTTTAAATGACAAATATGGGACAAAGGAGAAAACTTTGTTTATTAATTGAAGTAAAACCACAGGAATAGTTCTGGAATTAACCTTTAATTAATTCTCATCCCTTAGGTTTGGCTGTTTAAAGAGTAATGAGAAAAAAAAATGCTACTGAACCTAGTAATGATCATATGACTCCAGTGAGGTTCAGGCGGGGGTGTGACTAATTCAAACAGCGATCTCCAAATCCATCTTCAAATGAAAGAACCCGGAAGAAAGAACTATCACGTACAAACATATGCAAATAAGGGAAACCCACAAAAATATGCGTTAACTGATTGCGTGGCACTGCCAACGACCGTCATCATACACGTGTGTCTGTGCGGCAGGGGTTCACGCGACCCTCACCGACGTGCCACTTCCGGTTCGGATCATCATCATCACACAGTGCCAAAGGATTTTAAACTGTGCAATCGTTTGAAATTTAAAACGTGAAATCGGTGATATTTTGTCCGCTACTTTGCACCTTTATAGGCAGTGTCAAACGGCTTTCTAGACGTCTATATATAGCTTTTACAGCTTAAATGTATTCGCAGTTTGTCACAGCTACATTTCAGAAGCGTTTGATGTCCAATTATTTGCCACTCTTTAGAACCAGCCAAGCTAGCTTTGCCAAAATGAGCTTAGCTTTCGCTAACTTACCTTTATATACAGCTAAGATTTATCCCACATCCTCCACACCTCTTTACCGATGTAATGTACCCCCTCCAAAATAGATATTTATTGAAGTCCTGGCTTTTTAAAACAGATTTGTTCTTCCATAAACATGGCTAAATAGGCAGGTTTAGTGAGCAGTGCTGCTGTTGCGCATCTTTGAACTTCACTTTTCCCCCCAACAAACGCGAGTCATTGGCTGCCTTCAGGAGGGAGGAGAGTTACTCTTGGGCAGCCACACAAACAAGCTCATTTTTACAAAATGTATTAAAATAATTAAGGGAATTGATTGATAAAGACAAAACCCTTTGCACTGCAGACAGATTATTCAATAATACAGTAAAAGTGAAGAGAAATTAATGAGCCACTGATGAAAGTAGTGTATTTGTCTTGTGCTTGAGGCATTTATGTTAATAGGCTTGATGTAGCCTACTCATAAACAGAAAAGGCCAGACCGAGTCAGAAACTTAAAATATAGCAATTATAAACATAACAAAAACGGTATTGTAACACTTACCAATGAGATTACACTTATTAATCTTGGTTAATGTTAATTACAACATATACTAATACATTTTTAACATTAAAAGTTGTATATGTTAACATTAGTTAATGCATTATGAACTATCAATAACAAATGGTAAATTTATGAATTAACCAATATTAATAAATATTGCGAAAATTTTGCTCATTGTTAGTACATGATACCTAAAGCATTTACTGATGTTAACAAACAGAATCTTTTTGTAAAGTGTTACCAATTATATGAAATTAAAGACTGATCCATGCTCATGTACATTGATTTGTCTTTATACTTAAGATGCATAACTGCTAACTTAAAATCCTCAACAGTTTAGCAACAATTAGCTTACCTTTTCACTCGAGTAGATGGTTTTACGTACACTGAAAATCTCTCTCTTTTGGTGTCAGAAGACTACAGGTCAGTTCAAACTGGGCATCAGGAACCCTGCCAAGAAGAGAAAATTAGTGAGACATTAACCAATTTAAGAGACTGAATAAACATTCAAGTGCACATTATAGATGTATTCCAAAATAAGGCCTATCAGTGCCAGCCTTATTAAGCGACACTAATAGCACTGGCCGTATATACAGTATGCACACCAATAGTCCTATGGAACCTTTTAAAATTGATGCAAGCGTTGAAGAAAAGGCATGGAGACATAGGAATGTGAATTTGTCCATTATATGTCAAGGAACTGCCATGCTGATATAACTAAGACTTGCAGTGCAGGTGACCAAGTTTGAGTCCCCCTTTTGCCATTTTCATTCTTCTCCCCATATCCGTGAAGTGCTTCTACAAGCTCAGACCCAACAAAAGTGCCTCTGGTAAGTAACCTCTAAGTTTTTTCATTGAAACCTGTTTGGGTCTAAAGAGTAGCATCTCTAGTTTAGTTTGATTTGTTTCTTTAAAAAGAATTATTTATTTTTCGAGCTTAAGCGCGATGATAAACATGATGTACACACATGTGTATTTTGGGACATTCCCCAGAAAAAACATGTTAGTTATTTTGAATTACTTTCCATATTAACAAATCTGTGGGTTATTTCGGTTCATTTTAAAATAAATGTTGTTAAATTTTATTTTGTTATCACTGTACAATACAGTTCTCTTCATTAACATCAGTGAATACATTTCTATATATTCAATGTGCATTTTCACATGAGTTCATCAAAAAGTTGAAAAGGCTTTATATGGAGTTAGGATGAAAATATGGTGCATTTCGAACTGTTCTGAGACCAGTGCAGAGGGGCAGCACACTGGAGGTTAAGTCATTCACTAAATAAGGAACAAGGGAGCATCATATAGCTTTCTATGCAGCTAAGTTTATTCACTCCTAAAATCCAACCAAAAGTTGAGTTTCAGGCACCAGATGATGTGTGGACCACTCAAAATATTTGGCAGACATGGGGAAATGGTAATCAGTACTTAGATTCAGAATTTATAATGTATAATTTTATTTGAACTGTATATTTTTTATTAAAATGGTTGGCAGTAACTGGACGATGCTGAATCAGAAATATTTATGTTAAATTCTCATGTATTGTCTGTAAAATCTCAAAAACATGAATAACGTACACTTCTGGAAACATAAAAACTATTTGATGAAAACAAAATCAGACTTTCTATAGCATGGTATTATTTAAAATAATAATTTACAACTTAGTCCCGCTGTCCACATATGTGGACATCAATTTTTAGGAAAAATATTTACTCTAGCTTTTCTTTTCTTTTTTTTTCTTTGCTTGTTTATTAGGTGCTACTAGTTACAAATCAAAAAGGAAAATTGAAAATGCACACAGTCACACTCGGGTCTCAGGAGGTTAATTTGGCAATTAAATTATTTCTTATTAATTTGCACTGTCATGGAATTTTATGAAATATATGTATTAATTTGTGCATGTGATTGGTGTTTGATTAGTAAAAAAAATATATCTTCTTCCATTTTTGTATTCTGAAGCAGTTATGCCTGTGCTAATAAACTACAGTTGATATATTTGTATTTTTAGGATTTATTCTTTTGAATACATTTTACTTTTTAGACTTGTTTATTTGCTCAATTTTAAGCTTTCTTACTTATTGATGTTGGGTGTGTTTGGTTAGGTGTACCTGTAGGCAGGGGGCCCATTTTGAAAATCTACTAGGGGTCCCCAAACTGCTAGGGCTGGCTCTGAGGCCCATAAATGATATTTCTAATTGTATCAGCAAGTCTAATGGCATAGGCACAGTTTCCTAACAAATGGCTAAATTATAAATAAAAGAGAAACCAACATTATCCTGAACCATGTCTTGAAACTAAAACAAAATTAAATGCCCAATAAAAGCTGTGCACGTATCCAAAATGTATTTCACAATGCCAGATTGAATCGAGACAACATTAATGGTAATAATGGTTTCAGCATTTGGACTTGCATACTGATTTATATCTCCATTGTTTAAATAAAACCTGAGAGCCTGGTCAATGTCACAGAAACCTTTTGTAGGACTGTATAGCCTGGTTTTAACCTCATAATAATCTGTGTCTATTACACCATATCCATGTTTTTCCCACAATATGCAGACCGAGAAATAAACCATTTCATGTCTTCATCCCAAGCACCTATTTGCTAGTCTTGCTCACTGTCATGCACTCTTTGCACACATTCGGACACTTGGATACTCTCATATGATTTCTGTACACAACATTCCCCCTCCCCCTTCCGCGCTCTGACACATTCCAAAGGTCAAAGTCACTGGAGGGGTTTGAAGGACAGGCACAGTAACTCCAAAAGGTTTCTGTGTGACAGCAAATATAGATGAAAAACAATGTGGTTTACAACTGAGGGATCATTTACTAAGTTCAAAGTAACGTAATAATATAGAACGCAAGATGAAATATGGGCAGGCAATAGCCTGGATATGTCTCTAGCACTTTTTTTTTTGTTTTACTTTGATAAAATACAACAGGAATTTTTGTACAGGCATATCTGAAATGTTTATACTTTATAGAGGGTTAAACATTAGAACATACCAATAAAAAGGTTATATTGTAATCTGACAATCTGAGTTGGCAAAGTTGTCTTACCATTAACAGAGAAATCCTTAAAGACTAAAAAATGTGCACAAATACATCCACTGAGAAGACTCAGGTTATAGCACCCCCCAATATATCTTTTAGTAACCCTTATTTCTTTGAAGATCATCTACAATAAATTAGGCTAAGTCACTTGGCATGACAAACGGCATTAATTAATTGTTTTTAATTAACTAAATATTGTTTTATTCTATTTTTAAATTTGCAAAAGTTTAATAAAGTGAATTGATTAAGATTTCAATGTTGCAGTTCTTCTTTAAGGTTAGATAAATACTGCTTTTTGTCTTTTTATGTCAAGTGAGGTTACTGATTTATTTTTGAAGTACACTGTTCAAAGAAGTATAGGTAGGGACAGGTCTACTTAAGATTGTGCCGTGTGACATTTCATATCATAAGCATCATAACTTCTTAATCTTCTATTCTTGTAATTGTCATTTGGTGCTATGTGTCAAATTAAAGCATAGTAGCAGTGATCAATTGATTTACTACTTTAAAGTTTACTGGATAAATCTGATACTCAGCAGGGAAATCGCAGATAAGTAGAGTGTGTTAGCCTTTAAACTTCGGATACAAACAATGTGAAAGCATGCAACTGTAGAGCAAAGACTGTCAGAGCAGACCAGAAAAGGTGACCTTGTTCACCGATGCCTTAACCATTGAAAGGTTAATTGCTAAACTGGATTACAACATCTTAAGAGCAGAGATTCTCCATCCCGTCCAAGAGGGGCCAAGTGGTCACCATGCAGCACTTCAAAGAGAGTTTCTACACAGCAATTACTAAAAGACACATTTTTTCACATATCACCTACCCACCCAGTAGACTCACATGTAACTAATCTCAGTATTTGAATACCGGTCTATATCAATGCAATATGTGTGACACACAGTCCATAAAGCTGCTTTGGAAAAATGACCATAGTCTTGTCCTCTCTTTGAACTCTAAAACTCTAATTGAATTCCTCCTCAGTTTTTGTGAGAATAGCACTACTTTTCCAAGTAAAAACTGCACAAAGAGTCACTGATTGGCTAAGCATCTGACACTTTCGAATAATTGATTACAATGCTTTTACTTCCAATTTAATATAAATAACAACTTTTGATTAGGTTGAACTGCGTGACCACTGAACACTAAAGGCAGATTCTCAGAGAGCTCCTAGACTTTTAATACCCAAAGAAAAGTATTGCATTCTTGTACCAATTTTATAACGTCAGTCACGACGTAAAATGCCTTGAATATAAGAATGCGAAACAGATCTGTCGCGGCAGTTGTTTCCAGACTGAGGTGCTGCTGTACTGGCAAATGCGACATGACTTGAGTACTAGAGTCCGAGGTAAAAACCTTACTCGCTGACACAATGTAGGGGACACCTCGATCAAGGTCAGCCTACTGCAAAGTGTTACTGCGGACTTTTTCTTTTTTATCCCCCATAGTCAAAAACGCATCAGCACCTCTCATTTATATGCAATGATTACAGTCAAGAAATACAAATGTTATGGCTTAAATTGAATATAGCAAGACATGTTCTAATGTTGATAGTAGTCTTACAAGCAAACTATCCGAACACACTGACCTATTTATAGTGTAAAGTTTTTAGTGTCGAAAGGAACAGAAATATTGGTGACGCCAGTGATAGACTGTATGACATCAGAATTATGATTATCAGTCTCAATACCAGCGATCAGTTACACGCACTTTAAACTGAAACGTGCTCCGTCCATCAGTTTAAATGTGAGCTACGCTCCACTCGCATACAATAATAAAGTACCATTGCGTGGCTCGTTACCGGCTGAATGCATCTACTTACCAGTATTTCAGAGCACATTGCTGGTGTGAGATGCCTTGAAGCCAACCAAAGAAAGTCTTCAGCAAAACAGTCAATCCGATTTTTACATATATATTATCACATGCATAGTAGCAATGTATCTGGTCATAAAGGCCGATTTACGAGCAGATGCTCTGCCTATTTGCTGAAGTGGACTGCTACCTTAAATATGCGCTACTTTAGCGCACGTTAATGAGTGAAAAAAGAAGGATATGTGAAATCAAATAAATGCAAGAATTCGTCGATTTCTTGAATGAATGGCGGCGCCGTGGATACAAGTACAATCAATTGAGCCAAAGTGTATGTTTAATCCATATGTTTGATTCGCTCTTCCCTGGACTAGTTCCCCACATTGCTGTTTCGGTTGTCACTGGAAGCCTGAATCCTGCCTTCCGCTAATACAGCTGAGATCCTGGTTACGTATATCCTCGTTGTTTCTCCTCCCTCTCCCCGCTTGCGTCTGTTGTTTCTCCGTTACGTCCACTCGCGCTGCCAATCACGCTTTCTCCGTCACCGGCAGCAGCGCTTGAAACAATAAAGCAAATTTGACCTACTGTATGTGACTCATGAGTTAATACACTTTTGATACATTAGCTGAAGCCTTTTATTTAGGTTTCTCACAACCTGGGCTATTTTAAGGACTGCTCGAGGGGTAAATGAAACGTGGAAACATGCTAACTGTCAGATTGCATTTGAAGGCAGTTTAATCACCCTTACGAAATAAATGTCATGATTCGTGACTTGAAGTTTGTAATTCTGCCTTCTATTGGGGTTCTTGAAAGTTGCGCTATAAACATTGAATCCCATCCTACCCAGCTATGAATTTTTATTTTTGTTTAATTTTTTGTTCCCAGAACGTTCGCTGATTGTTACAAAAATAGAACCTATAGAAAACGTTCCTAGAACGTGATAAATAAATAAATAACCAAAGGGGAACCAAATGCTAACGTTAAGGGAAAGTTCTGTGTTTGCATGGTAGCCTGACTCTAAGCTGCTGTTAAACAGTTGTGGTCTAATATTGGTGTAGCCTATTTCAGTTTTATACATTATGTCATTTATGAAAGGAAGTTACACCATTAAATATTTTCCACGAACAAAAGGGCCATCTGAAGCCGCGTTTGTGTTCGTCTGAGCTCCTTTTACAATATTTTTCTATGTAAACGTGCTAGTGGACGTTTTGGGCCACGGTCTTCTTTACAGCATCTCGTGCATGATTGCCGCTTTTAGAAGCCATTTTATAAAATCTGAAGCGGTTGTTGTCTGATGTATTTCACTTTTACTTAAAGGAAGTCACTCAATTAAAAAATGTAAACGAACAAATGGGACGTGTGAACCCGTTTTTGTGTCCATCTGGTCTACTTTTCAATTGTTTTCTATGTAGGGTAATCATGCGCAGATCGGACGTTTTTTTTTTTTATCGCGGTCCGCGCAGGATCGCCGCGTTTTTTTGAAGTCGTGCTGGGTTAAAAAAAAAAAAAAAAAAAAAAAAAGGAATATTTTAAAAGTGCGCGAGACACCTCTTCATTATCAAAATCACACAGTCTACACAGCCTTTTATAAACGGAACGCAATTGGGTATGCTACTTATTTAGGCTATTTGAGTGTAGCTCGAATGCATTTGTCTCACAGAAGCTCACGACACAACTGTAAATCACACAACGCTTTAGATGGCATGGAAAATGTCAGTATGCTCTCGGTCTTGTGACACTGACCCAACTTGCTGCTCTAGGCCTCCCATAGTCAGCTGGTTCGTAGTTTTGGGCTCTGGGCCAGCGGCGCAGAGTTCACAGTGACTGCGGAGAGAGGAGTAAAATAAGGAGAGACAATTCTCACCGTAACCTGATCATGGCAAAGTGTTGAGAGAGAAAGAGAGCTGGGGTGCGTCTCGAGATAGTACTGCTGTAACGGAAAAGAGTCCCGTGTTTAGGAAATTATTACAGTGGTCTATTTTAGGAATGCACACCAGGCAGCGTGACTGAAACCTGTCCACCTGCACAGAAAACCGTGTCATTTTTGCAAAACGGAGTGAATGTCGCATTAATAGTGAATATGACACAAGAATAGAGACTGATAAAACATTATACATGTTTATGTGTGTGTTTGTGTCGAAGCAAAACGCACGAGAAAGGAATTAAAAACCGGAAAGGAAACAGGAAGCGCCAGTGTTCCCGTTGTCATTTAGAACGAACACGCGACCTTGAATCAAGGTCATTCTCCGACGCAGCTTGCGCTGCATTTCTATGAGCTTCATGCTACCGCATTCTGTCTGAAGCTGAAATGCCCTCGTTATTTGCAGTTCTGTCAGTTTCACTGTTAGGTAGATGTTTTACAACACTTTTACGAAGCATCTTGAGACCTTTTCGGATTGAAGCTTTTGTGTAAATTTGGTTTATTGCTTTACCACAAAAGGTCACACCTCGGTGCTCTGGAATTCTGACAGAGGTCATGACCCCAGAAACAGGTGTGTGTGAACGACTTCACAAACACTAATAGCCCCATTGACAACAGCTGGGAGGTGAAGGCAATGCAATACTATGGCGCACTAAATCATTCTCGTGTTAAACAACCTCAAAGGACACCTTTTTCTTTTCAACAAACTCAAACTCACACGTGCTTCTTGTGTCCACACAGGCATGGTGCCTGCACTTAAAATGTGCTTGATGTGCAAAATGCAGATAAAAAAAAGGCACTAACCAGTTATTTTAAAGTGTCTTTTCTCTAAACCACCAGTTTTCAGTATTAATATTTTGTCTTTAATTTAATCAGGGGTTGTAGTTATCCTAAAATGAATTTGGCAAGTCTTAACTATCACTCTTAATTACTGATCCTGATAAAAGCATGCATACTTATATCTTGATATAACATATTTATAACTCATTCTGAATGCAACACAGACTTGCTTCGTTTGTGTTTAGGACAGATTACAGTTATCAATGATGAATCCTACAAAAAAGTCGCACTGCAGCACCATCTAGCGGTGATGTGATTATCCAGCAGATAAGTGGATTGTGCCAGTCTGCCGACTAGTGACGTCTATGTACAGAGTGTCCTCGAGTACAAGGTCATATGTTTCCGTGCACGAAAGTTGAGACATCCGAGCATGTGGCGCAGTTTAAGCTCCTGTAGTGTAGCAACAATCCGAGAACAGTGTACAATAATGCCAATGAAAGGTCAAAAAAAAATAAAAAGGAAATCAATGAAGAATAATAAAAGAAGTAAAATGAGAGAAGTATTGAAAAGTGATTGTTAAAGCATTTGGTATTGAATACATATTTTTTATTCTGTGTCTCATATTAGTCACGATACCATCAAGGTTATCAGATTTTTCTGTCATTTTCAAAGTCATGTCATGTTATGTCATTTATTTATTTATCTCATATACTTATGTCATATTAGTCACATCTTTGATCTCATGGTTTTTGCTGTATATTTTGGGGGGTTTTAATGCACTGCCTTGCAAAGGAAAGACACAGTTACTACACATTTTGTTACTCATATTCATGCCATTCCAGATGTATATGACTTTCTTCTGCTGATCATGTACAAAGATTGTTAGAAGAATATTTAAGTTCTGTAGATCCATACAATGCAAGTGAATGATGACCAGCTGTCACGATTCCCTTGTTGTCTGCCCTGGGTCTCACTTGTCTTTGTCAGAAACTACACTTCCCATGATCCTCGGCCCTCATCACTGCCAGCCCTGTGTCATTGTGCTCACCTGATTGTAGTTTGTCTTCATCATGTCTCCAGTGTATATAAACACTGTTTGTTCTCCATTCCCTTGTCGATCGTCGATGTATATGGATGCTTGTTTCCGTGTTCTTTAATGTTCATCCTGCCAGTTTTACCTTTGTATATATTCGTGTTTTTGTTGTGTTTCCCCATTGCGGGTGTTTCCTTTGTTTTTGTTTTGTCTCTTTAGTTGTCCAATAAAGCCTACCCTGCATTTAGATCCTCGCCCCTCGTCTGCCTTCCTGTTCATCGCACCAGCACAGTTCCACCGAGTCACACAAGGAACAGTTTTATGCCATGTTTCATGCAGTGGACTCGTACAGTAGAGCGATGCACATTTTGCAGTTGAACTATTGTGTACACTGTGGGCAAGACCCTTAGAGATGGCATCCACTAGATCCTTTGAAGCAATTAATTTCAATGTGTGAGCTGCACACCATTGGTGAGATAATAACTACTTAGTAATAGTCCATCACCTATTCCTTAGCTGAGATGCATATATCAGAATCAGCTTTATTGCCAAGTATGCTTACACATACAAGGAATTTGTCTTGGTGACAGGAGTGTCCAGTGCACAACAATACAAAAACAGCAGCAAGACACGGATAATAAAAAATAAAAATAAAGAAATATATATATTTTACATATTCGTACATATACACAGCTTCATACACACACATACGTAGTGCAAAAAAAATCTAAAACAAATCCGTTATATAAAGTACAAAAATACAGTATGTTATGTACAGTGCAAAAAGTTTTTTTTTTCTTTGTATGTAATGGCAGAAGAGGATACGTTAGATAATATAAATAGACTTAATCTGTGTATTGCACATCATTATTGCTCAATGGGGCAGCTTTAACTGTTTATGAGATGGATAGCCTGATGGAAAAAACTGTTCCTGTGCCTGACTGTTGTAATGTAAAAGGAGCATATGCTCAAAATTGTTCATCTGTGAGACTATTGCACTTTGGGTTAAGAATATGATATGCTATGAAAAAGAACAATAAATTATACAAAAATGTATTGCTATTGACTTGTTAATATGTAATAATTTAATCTATAAAACGTAACAGTAATCCAATTACTAGTATTTCAAAATATAATTTAATCCAATTACAAGTACTAGATTTTTGTCATCTGATTACATGTAATCCTTAACTACCCAGCAATGAGCGCCATCTAGCGCTCTGCTTTCTGAATCTGTTCCTATGTGCCGTTGGTAAAACAAAGACATAGTCCCGCTCCCATCTCACACCATTGGTTGAGTCAATGTTGTTGTGTCGGGCTGGACGGGTCGCTCAAAACAAACTGGACATTTTATAGTGCCACAGAGACACAGTGTTTACAGCTGTCGAAAACAAAATAAACCACAAATCGCTTACAGTTGTCTGCATTTTAAGCTGGGATTGGACAAAGTATTTTAAAATAGAAGAAGTTACATACTTCAGTATTAATATTTATTACATTATTTTAGTTTCACATGAATTACCCTGATGGTGTTTTATGGTGCACTTTCTGTACATGTGTATAAAGTATTGGTCCCAGAAGTACCACTCTTGATGAACTTTAAGTTAGTATGTGGCCTTTTGTATTTACTACAGTGATTAATAATTCAACTTTAAAGTAAAAATCTTTTTATACTTTTAGAGTTCCAGTAGGTTAGTATATCAAATGTATATACAGTAATTTAATAATATAAATGTTGGTGAACCGTAAAATATGCAGCCATTAAAATACATTTTAATGTAATTAAATTTCACATATTGTTTTTTTTACAGTGTATGAAATTAATGAAAATATGAAATGTATGCTCTATCATTACAACAACAGTTTAAAGCTGCACTGATGCTGTATTTAATTTATACAGAACCAAAACAGCATTGAAACTTTTGTTAATCTGGGCTGAGTTGTGTCAGAGCAGGCATAATTTTGTCTGGCTTTTATATGGCATTGCGTCTTTACACAGATATTTGAGAAGGCACAGAGCAGGCTTAACTTGGCTGTTTAAAGACACCTTTAGACTATGATCTGCAGGACTATTTTATAATCCACATTTGGATGGACAATAAAAACTTTTAAGCTATTTTATCTTAGTTTCAGTGTTGCATACTAGTTACTGCGTATCGGCATTGTAGGGCAGTGCCACAGGTAAGAGTAAAAAAATATACAGTCCTATTTCTATTCTTCTGTTGAATAACATAGCATAAAGCCATGTTACTACATTTTCGCCCAGCAAATTTTAAAGCCAGAACATTAATGAACATTAATCACCAAATTAATTTAAACAGATTTTGGAATGTGAATCTATTCCGATATTTCCTGCCTTTGTCCAACCCTTTCTGAGGGAAGTGATGATATGTTTCATATACAGTTCAGTGAGGCCTTGTCCACAAAATAATAATGCAGTGACATTTGTTTAAAATCCTACTTATTCAAGTTATTCTCTCGAACATGACTTGACAAATCTACAACACAATAATTTAACCTTAAATAATGACTGGAGACTATAGAAAAGTGACTGTATCTTTAGTAAACAAAATAATTCCCATTGTGTTCTTTCAAAACTTAATCACAGGTGCAGTGCCAGTAAAGCAGTGTATTTATTATTATGTAAGTATAGCGACAAAGGATCATGCAATTTTGGGAGTATAGGTTTATAGTAATTCTCAAAATATCTGTGGAGATTTGATGCACTATTCAGGTGTGGCCAAACTCTGTTATCAGTGTGTGGCACAAAGGTCCAACATTGGCGCTTTAGATGTACAATCCTTAAAGGTATCTGAAAGAAAAATCAACCCACAGTTACAAGCATATTCCGAGTTTAATACAAAAAAAGCATTTGTGGCATAATGTGGCATAATGATTATCACAAAAAATATTTTCGACAAAAATTAAAAAAAAAAGTTACTGTATGGCACTTAAAATGGAAGTGAATGTGGCCAGTAGACAGAAAAATACACATAGTTTCAAAGGTGTAGCCACAAGATGCAATCATGATACATGTTAACACAAATTTATTGTGATAAAATTGCTTACTAACCTTGTCTATGCAAAGCTGAACCCAGAATATTACTTTAAGGCCGGATTTGTGTTATTGGTCTAAATCAATATTATGAGGCACTAACAGTAGTAGCCAAGTTTTAGATACATAAATACAAAAACTCATGAGAAGCTATCGCCAATGTAAGGTCCATCAACCAGTACAGATGGGGATTTCTGCCATTTGCAGTGTAGTCTTATTTCAGCACTCCATGGTGCATTTTAAGGTAAGCTTTTTGCACAGGATTATGGCAACCTCACCTACTGAGTTGGATTACATTTATTTCGTTCACAGTTGCTCAAGATGTTTCAGCTGTCATTCATAATGTAAGTGTGTTCTTATTTGGCTTACAGAGCGGTTTCTTGTGAAACTGAGATCTCACTGTCATAGGTATGAATTGTAATAGACTGATGCTGTCAGTGATTTAGGTTGTAACTTGTCCAAAGATATTCTGACACAAACAGAGCTCAAAGAACATGCTGTTTTTAAAAACATCAAGTGACGATTATATTGCATTTGTATTCTGTGCCATGTGTACTTGTAAATATGATCTCTATATTCTGGCCGTAAACTCTTAAGATGTTAAAATGGAAGCAGTATACATATTCAATGATCTGATATCTATGATCTGATAATAATGACGAATACATCTTAAAGGTATATTCCGGGTTCAATACAAGTGATGCTCAATCGACAGCATTTGTGGGATGATGTTGATTACCACAAAAATGTATTTCGACTCGTCCCTACTTTTCTTAAAAAAAAATACAAAATTTAGGTTACAGTAAGACACTTACAATGGAAGTAAATTGGGCCAATTTTCTGAGGGTTTAAAGGCAGAAATCTGAAGCTTATCATTTTATAAAAGTACTTACATTAATAACACAGAAGAATGTGTTATTTGAACTGTAAAGTTGTTTAAATCATCATGATAGGGTTTGTTGACATTACATCGTCATGGCAACAAAGTCGTAAAATTGGCTATAATTTTACACAGAAAAGGTTAGTAAGCGATTTTTTTCACACTAAAAAAACATGTTTACATGCATATTGTTTATGTGTTGTTGTTAAAGTTTTGAAACAGTGAGTAATTAAACGTTTACGGATTGGCACCATTCACTTCCATTGTAAGTGCCTTACTGGAAACCAGAATTCTGATTCTTTAAAGAAAAGAAGAGACAAGTTGAAATTATTTTTTGTGGTAATCAATGTTATGCTACAAATGCTGTCGCTTGACCTTAACTTGTATTGACCCTGGAATATTCTTTTAACTCAGGTAGCTGATACTACTGAACGACTACTAGTGACAACTTTTTTATTAGACTGATACAAGTATCATGTAGTCGTGATGAATTCAAATAAATAAACAAATGTAATTATACATAGTCAGAGGGTATTACATAAGTACATGGTATAAGCTTTTACATTCTTATTAAATTGTCTCTTTTGTTTTAACCTTAAACCCAATGGTGGACACTCCCAGATAGGGAATATATAAGAAATGCTGCCACTCAGCTCAGTTCAACTCTTCTCAGTTTGATTCAAGCTAAAACACAAATCCTTTAAGAGACTCACCGAGGGAAAATGGACCGTGTATTCCTTTTTTTCATCCTTGCTCTGCTGCTGAATCTCTCTCAAGGACTGCTATGGTAAGATCTGCAACTCTCAGCATTGAACATCTTTGTTGCATCCCTTCCACCTTCCCTCACTGTGTATCTGCTCTTTTCACAGATGTTGACCAACAATCAAAGTGAGTTTCTATTCAACTCTTGTTTGTGTATTCATCACTAGGTTATTATAACAAAGTATGGTGGTTAATATTTTCATTTTCTGTTCATATATTCACTCAGAGAAGCATGATGAAAAGGATATTTCCTCACAAATTCTGTAGTCAAACAAAGGTAATAGTTATTCAGATTATTTCTTTGAAGTTGACTTTACACTGGTGAATCAAGGCTGCTCTGAGCAGGTTCTGTGTCTGCCCAAAATTCTGTTTATATGTCATGCCAAATTTGTATATATGCTACCTCATATGCAGCTTCTGTGCCACTTTTGCAATGTAAAGATCGAGTAGGAGACTTATAACATTCTGGATGACATGGGGCAAGTATCATCTCACTCTCTTTTTGTTTTGATGGTTCAGAGATCAGCCATTCGCTGCTGGAGGGTGATTTGGCCATTCCTAAAACAAAGAATACCATGAAATGCTTGAAAAACTACTGCAGATGGCCAAAAAACACTTCTGGACTGATCAAAGTGCCTTACACCATTTCTGCGTCCTACGGTGAGAGACAGGAAATCGATTTGTATGCATATTGTAAAGTAGGCCTATTTATGTATATCAAAATCCAATAGCCGTCATCTGGATTTAATTGTTATTTGCCTTTTACCCAGATAACACTACGAAGATGATGATTGTAAGTGCGATGATGAGCATTGCCAATAAAACCTGCATTCGTTTTGTGCCTCAAAGCAATCAAACCGATTACATCAGTATTGAGAGTCTGACAGGATGAATTTGACCAAACTTGTATAATTAACTTTGACATTTTTTTTATTCACTTTTATTCACTTTTCATGAAATGAACCTTATTACTAAAATAAAAAAATAACTTTAGAACCATATATTTATCATTAAGTTTGCATTTTAAATATACAGTGTTGAGCCGACGTGTACATTATTTCCCTATTTTTACATGTATCTAATTTAACAGGTTTTTTTTCACATATATTATATTGACAGCATATCAATGTGAAATAAAAGTTGAATTGAAAAAAATAACATGAATATCAGTATTTGGTTCTATGTCATCCTTTTGGTTTAATAACAGCAAGCACTTGAACTGTGTAAAGTAGTTTGATGGGAAGGAGGAGGCGAGAACCGGCTTGACAATATAAATTATATTTTAATGATAAACTTAAGACACAAACACACACATGACAGACATGTCCGTAAACTATCTCTCTCCTCCGCACAATCCTCCGCAGTCGGCCTTTATCCCTCTCAGAGGCTTGATTAGCCTGATAAGGGACCGGGTGTGTAGAATCACGACCCGGCCCTGCCCTCCGCCCTGCCACAAACTGATTCCAAGGGTTTGTGGAAATCCTGATGATCCATGTTTTTCCAGCATGATTTGAGAATTTTCCAAAGAGCACCTTGTGTGATTTAATGAAAGCAAAGAAAAATAACCTTTTGTACAAAGATGCTAATGGACAATGTCTCACCTTTTTTCTGGTTAAAATACAATTGAATTCCAGATTTTCAGTGTGGACTCAGAAAAGCGCTGTATTTCCATTTTATGCAGGTGCTGGTCTTATCTAGGAAGAATTGGAGGTAAACAGAATATATCTATATCTGTGAGCGGATGTGTTAATCATGGAATCATTGAGCACGAGCTCCTTCATTCTCTGGGATTCTACCATGAGCACACCAGGAGCGACCGAGACCAGTATGTCCGTATCAACTGGGAGAATATTGCACCAGGTTAGTGTGTGAAAGCAAAGTGCAAAGATCTCAAATTCTAGAGCGTGTGTGTGTGAGTGTGTGTATATATATATATATATATATATAAAGCAGCAATGAACATTTTATTTCAATGAAAACATTTTTTTTCCCTTTTTGCTTAGCCTCTGTAAGCAACTTTGAGTTGAAGGACACAAATAATTTGAATACCACTTATGACTACACCTCCATCATGCATTATGGAAGGTACAACGTGACCCTTATTTACAGTATTTTGAAACCAGGCTTCATTAAAAATATAAAGAGTGCATGCCACTTTCCATTTTTCAGGACATCCTTCACCATACAATCTGGGAAGGCAACTATCACTCCTATTCCTGACTCATCAGTTAAGATCGGACAGAGAGTGGAAATGTCCTCCACTGACATCCTGAGGATCAACAAGCTCTATGAATGTGGTGAGTATATTTTATGCATACATAAGAATATCTGCTCACACTACCACAAGACTCACATGTGTAGTCTTGTTTATTTTAAACAGAAAGTTAGTCAGTTATCTGAAGTACTGTTCAAAAATACTGCTATACCAACTGAATATAAATTTAATTTATTTTCTTTTTGCTGCAGGTATATTAAGTGGATACTGAAGATATAATTCCAGTGAAAGACAGACTGCTGAAGGCTACTACAGCACTGCGTACTGGAATACATCTCCCCATTCCTTCTTTCTGTGTAACTTCATCCTATAAATATAATGGACTGACTGCTGTGCTGTATTTCAATAAAACTTATTAAGAGCAACTCCTGGTCCTGGAAGAGTCCGTTAATGAGAGCTGATGTGGTTTCATGTTAGATCCTAGCAGTGTTGAACATCTCAGGTTGCTTAATAAAAGGGAAAACACACATCCTTTACACTCATGCCTAGTCTAACTATCTGTGCTCAGATCGTCTCTATAACAGATTTAAAAGATACATGTGCACACCATTTTATTGACCAATAATAGAAAAACGTTATGCTTAAGTTTGACACAAGCAACAAACTGAGTTGAGATGAGTTGGATTATTAAAGGATTAGTTAACCAAAAATGAAAATTCATAATTTATTTACCCACAACTTCAGTGTTAGTGAAGCTACTTTTAAACACTAATTTTTTTTTTAGATTTAGAGTCTAGACATAAGATGAGAAAATAATGAATAAATTAAAAGAAGGGGAAAATTAGATAAATTACTATCTGAAAGAATGTGCAAAACCTTGATATTTACCAAACAAAAGTATCATGATGGTGGTCCAAAAGAGCAAAGGTTACTGGCATATAAATTAAGAAAACGTATAAAAAAGGTAACTACTTTATAGTAAGAGTTAAAAATGAGAAAGGGGAAATATTTAAAAAATCAATCAGTGGTGGAGGAATTTTAGAAAATTATATACACTGAAAAGTAGTAGACTGGGAATGAAATACAAAGTATTTTACAGAATATTTATTTAAATGAATTGAAAAGTGAACAAAATACAGAGCTTATTAAGATAAAACAGAAAAACAATTGAAATTAGCCATAATGAATTAAATGAAAAATGGAAAATGTCCAGGTAGTGATGTTTTTTTTTTTTACGAATATCATAAAGAGTTTATGCAAGATCTTAAACCTAGTTAATTGGGCTTTGGAAAACAATGATTATGCTTCCACTTGGAATTCCTACATCATCACATTAATATATTAGGTAGGAAAAAACTATGTGATTCATACAGACCGATATCTTTATTAAATACAGACCACAAATTGTTAACAGCAATTATCGCCAGTAGATTGAATAAGGTAATATCATCTCTTGATTAATCCGGACCAGTCAGGATATGTGAACAATAGGTTATCAGAATCAGAATGAGCTTTATTGCCAAGTATGCTTCCACATTCAAGGAATTTTTCTTGGTGAAAGTAGCTTCCAGTGCACAAACAATACAACAACAAGACAGAGATAATAATAATAATTAGAATAGTGAAATATTGAAGGATAATGTGAGACGTACTTTAAATATTATAGAATATGCAAGTAAAACACAAGCACAAGTACTGTTGTTGACCTTAGATGCGGAAAAAGCCTTTGAAAGGCTTGCATGGTCATTTCTTTTTAAAATCTGTCAAAAATTTGGTTTTCATTAAATGTTTTTGGGTTGGTTTAAAATGATGTATAATAAACCAGAAACAAGAGTAAGAGATAATGGGACTACTTCAAATTAGTTTAATTTATATAGAGGGACATGATGTTTTTGATGTTTGGTTTATGATTTTTATTTTGTCTTTGATTAAAAAATATTGTATCAAGACGAACCTGCAATATAATTTCTATGATCTAATTATATTGATGAAAACACTTAAAAGTAATCTCAGGTTGCTGATACTACAGCATGACTACTGGTGACTTACCTCTCTCTTAAAGTAGCAAAGCCATATGGATAACAAGATTGCTGAAGCCTAAGTCTGTTAGCCTAATTTTCAGATAAATAAACATATGTAATCTTAATCAGTGGGTGAGGCTGACATAATCCCATACTAGAAGCTTTTCCATTCTTTTCAAACTGTCTGTGTTGTTTAAACATTAAACCCAAAGGTGGACACTCCTAGATGGATAATATATAAGATAGGCTCCCACTCAGCTCCATCACAGTTCAACTCTCAGTGAGAAATCCTTATGAGACACATTGAGGAAAAATGGGCCGTTTATTCCTTTTCTCCACTCTCGCTGTGCTGCTGAATCTCTATCAAGCACTTCCTGCAACGGTAAACTCTGCGTCTCTCAGCACTGAACATCTTTCTTTCCATCCCTCTCTTGTTCACTCACACTTACTCACTCTGTATCTCTTCACAGGTGTTGATAAACAATCAAGGTGACTGTTGTTTGTTCCTCATCTCTATATTATTAATTTAGATCAATATAATACAACATAATAAAGAAAGTGTGGTTTAATATGTTCATTTTCTGTTCAGATATCCGCTCTGAGAAGCATGATGAATGGGATATTTCCACAAGAATTCTGGAGGCAAACAAAGGTAATAATTTTTGCGTTAGATTATCTCTCTAATATGATTTCAACTGGTGGGTCGAGAATATCTTTTAAAATTATTCAGCCTGAATATCATCCACTTGTCATGTTAATAATTTAGCATAGAATGCATTTTATTGTAATATTAATAATTTTCAATGTTTGATTATAAGGATATTTTTGTTTTCTTTTGTACGATTAACAATTTTGGTATTGTTGGGTTGTGTCCTAAAGCTAAACCAGAAACACTGCTATAATTTGCTGAAGAAAATGGGGAAACACTTTTCTCACTCTCTTTGTTTTGATTGATCAGAGATCAGCGATTCGCTGCTGGAAGGAGATTTGGCCATGCCCAAAACCAGAAATGCCATGAAATGCTTGAATAACTACTGCAGATGGCCAAAATCCACTTTGGGACTGGTCGAAGTGCCTTACACTTTTGCTGACTTGTTCTGTGAGTGATAGGAAATCCAGTTGAACGTATGATTGCATCAAATACAATAACCAGCATCTGTGTTTATTTGTTGTTTACCTATGTCACAGATAACGACGAGAAGACAACGATTGAAAGTGCAATGAAGAGCATTGCAGAAAAAACCTGCATTCGGTTTGTTCCTCGGAGCACGCAAGTCGACTATCTCAGTATTGAGAATCTAGTAGGGTGTGTTTGACCTAATCTGAATAGTTTAACATACATTAAAGAGTTTTATCTCATAATTTAACCATACATTAATCATGAAGTTGTTTTACTTTAACAGTGTCATTGAGTACAAAAATAAACAGAAAGATTTTGAATTTTTAAACATTTTATGACATAAAAGGAATAATAAATGGTTAGGATTCCACACTAGGTCACTAATTAAAAATCATAATTTCTAGGTCACTAATCAAAAAAGCTAATTTGTGACACTGACATGTTCATTTCTTCGTAAAGCACACAAGATGCTCTTTGGAACATTATGAAATTATGCTGGAATAATATGGATCATCAAGTTTTGCACAAACTTGTGGAGTCCATTCTAGCTCGAGTGCATGTTGTCATTAGAGGGTTAGTTCACCCAAAAATCTAAACGTTCACCTACAGAGCTGAAATCTTTCTTCTAAAATTTTTTGTTTGTGTTCTGCAGAAGAAATAAAGTCATACACATCTGGGATGACATGATTTTTCATTTTTGAGTGAACTATCTCTATGAACTATAAGGCAAAAGGGGGACATAGCAAATACTAAGTAATTCTAAAAGTTTCATTCAAAATATTTGCTAATCATGTAATTTGTAATGGAAAAAAACTGTAATACATTTGTAAAATGCAAAGCAGGAGCTTTTTCTTCAAGTGGTCTTTTCCCTATGTGCAGGTGCTGGTCTTCTGTAGGAAGAACTGGGGGTAAACAACAGGTATCTTTGTCTGTGAGCGGATGTGTTAATCATGGAATCATTGAGCACGAGCTCCTTCATTCTCTGGGTTTCTACCATGAGCACACCAGGAGCGACCGAGACCAGTATGTCCGTATCAACTGGGAGAATATTCCACAAGGTCAGAGGATGTGTGTGAAAGTAAAGTGCAAAGATCTCAATTTTGTTTTCTTTTTCTTTTTGTGCAATGAAAACCATGTTTATTCCCTTTGAACAGCATCTGCAAACAACTTTGAGAAGAAAGATACAAATAATTTGAATACCCCATATGACTATACCTCAATCATGCATTATGGAAGGTAAAACATCACCCTTATTTATTATGAAAACATGCTTCTTTATCAATATGAAAAATTGTATGTCACTTTCCATTTCCAGGACTGCCTTCGCCATACAGTATGGGAAGGAATCCATCTCTCCTATTCCTGACTCTTCAGTGAAGATTGGACAGAGAGTGGAAATGTCTACCATTGACATTCAGAAGATCAACAAGCTCTATGAATGTGGTGAGTACATTCTATGCATACATTAGAGGGATAGTTCACCCAAAAAACTTAATGTTATCCGCAGTCACCATTTACATTCTTTGTATGGAAAAAAGATGCAATAGGGACTGGTCGAAGAACATTTCCTGTTGTGTTCCACATAAAAATGAAAGTCATTCAGGTGGACATCATTTTAATTTCTGGGTGAACTATTCCACATAAAAGACACAAATGTAGTCTTATTTATTTTAAATGTTAAGTTGGTCAGTAATCTCATACACTGTACAAAATACTGCCATACTAATGAAATAAAAGTGAAATGTATTTCTTTTTTTACCTGCAGGTATGTAAATTGGAAGATTAAACCCCAGTGAAATACAGATTTTGACAAAATAAAAGAGGTTTCTACAGCACAGTATCACATACATGCATCTTTTATTACTTCTTTGTGTGTAAATTTACCACATAATGTAATGGACTGCATTGCTCTATTGCAATAAAACTTGTTAGGAGTGACTCCTGGAAAACTCAGTGATGTGGTTTCATGTTATTTCCTAGAATTGTTGAAAGTAGGCATCAGTAGAGATGAGTTGGAGTGTTAAAGGTACGGTTTACCCAAAAATGAAACATTATGTGATCATTTAACACAAGAGCAGATGACAATATGGGGGTCAGTAAATGATAGCAAAATTCAGAATTTTCATTTTTGGGTGAACTATCCATTCAAAATCTGCATCCTCCAAATGGAAGGTGTCATTCCTTTATTGTCAACTTATAAAAAAAGGAAAGCAGCTAAAGGCACACCGAATAAAACAGTAATTGAATCTGTACACAGCATGTGCAGTCACTATAATCAGAGAGTTTATCTGACTGCAAAAACTGTCCAGTAGATGGCACTGAGAATCTAATCATGATTGACTTTCTTATATGCAGTTATGAATAATGGTCATTTGACCACTGTTTGATTACCCAATAAAACTTCTCACTCATTCCTTCATGCTGAGTTGTCCAAGATGGGAGCTGATCCTTTCCCCCATCTCATTTTAGGCACACATATAGTTTTGGACTTTAAGACTTCATTGGTATCCGTAGTCTTCTTTTTTTTTGCTATTGGCAAGAGTCCCAGTAAAATCTGAGAATAATTTAAGGTGCCTTCACAGTAAAGCACAGCATACCCTAACGCTAGCAGTAGAAAAACTTTATTCCAGTGACACATATTACATGTCAAAGTGGAGGACTGAGGCTTTTTTGAGGAATAACAAACCCCATGAACAACTTGCTTGCTCACAGCTTCAGTGGAGAGGGGTCTTTTTGCTGAATGTCTCCGTTTGGCATAATATTCTCTAGTTCAGCTGGACTGGTTTTGATAGACTTGGGTATCTGTGGATCCTTTTTCCAGTGTCTCCTTTGACGTCTTCTTTTGGGCTTATCTTTAGAAACCGGATTGGATTCAGGTACATCCAGGAGTGGATCCAAGTGAATCTTCCCACTCACCGCATCTGAGGACTCGTCAATGTAGGCAAGATTTTCCCCAAAGTAATCCAAGGGCTGAGAGTCGATGGGATCTTTGGCCATGTCGGGGGTTTTGGGCTTTTCCTCTTTCTCTATATCTTTGTAGAACCCTACCTTCGGGACCTGTTTTGTCTCTGTCACCTCTGACTCAGTCTCAGAGCTGCCTTCTGACTCGTCGGACGAGTAAGAGCCAGATTCTGATTCATTCTCCCCCCTTCCATCCTCTCCAGCTCCACCCGATACACTCTGGCTGTTGCTGCGTCTGTGGCGCCTGTGGCGCCGCTTTCGCCTGGTACGCTTGAAAGGATCTTCCAGTTTTCCAGCTATGTTAAAATCCACTGACATGTTCTGAATATTCTGGGTCCAGTCTGAGGCATGTGCCCTCAACTCCTCCATCTGAGAGCAGAAAGTAGGGCAGGAGAAATGGAAAGGCATGAGAGTTATTGAGAGATTTGTATATCACTATGAGCAGAATGATAGAAATTTGATAAAGACTCCAGGTTAATAGGAGTTGTTCAGATGAATTACAGATGTGGAGGGAAACTCAAGGAAGGTAATCATGAAGATAGAAGGGATGGGAATTGAGAGAGGTATTAATAATCTGATTTCGGTTGCAGCGTTGGAGAGACGCTCGGGGAGTTTGACCAGGCACTGCCCTTATTCAAAAATGGCATAACACATTTAGTATTTAAAAATTCATTTTGAAATCATGATTTAATCATAGGCTTACCTCTGCACGGGTTTTTTTTATAAGAACCAGAATCCAGTTCCCAATCATGGAAAGAATAGACACAAAGTAGGCTAAACCAAATAAAATCCAGAACCAGACCAGAGGCTTGTACCAATTATGGTGACCCTCATCACCACTATTACCTGATGGATAGGAAATGCATAAAACAAAGAAAGAGTGACTCAGTGACTGGAATCAAGTATATGTTTCTTGTACAATCATGGATGGACTGGCCAATGGGAGCACTGGGTCATCTTATGGGCTAGCGTTTATCATCTTATCATTAAGCTGAAGTGTGCCATTTCTGTGACACTGGTGTCACCTAACATAGTTTTTCAAGCATTTCATAGGATTCTTTGTTTAGGGCATGGTTTTTGGTTTTCTGCTCAAATTAAAAATGTCTATATTTCTTCCTTATTTGTTGTCGCACACCCTTCTGGTGTCACAGAAACATTAACAGATGTACATAAATTCATATTTTAAATGTTTTATAATTGTTTTATAATTATTACTTTAGTGCAAATAATGTACTATTACTAAAGTAATAAAGAAAATACTTATTTGAAAGTCAATAACTGTAATCTGATTACAAGAATAAAAAATGTCATGTATTACAATACTTTTTAGACTAAAAAGTCATTATATTACAGTAACTAATAACTTTTGAATCAGATAAACCCAACACTGGGTGAGGTATGTTTAGCATTGCTTGTCACTTTGTGATTTCTGCTCTAGCACTGAAAATCTCAGTCAGAATATACCACGAAATAATATAGGAAATGGAGGATTAGCACCATTGATATATCAATCAACACATTTAACATCAACCCCCAGCAGTCAAAAAAATGCAATGGCTGTTTGTTCATGCAAGGTTTCATTAAAGAAACTGCCCCGGTGTGCCGCTGGGTAATTTGTGCCGGCGCATTGCCGCACAAGAACCGGCCCGTCCTACAGGCGATATAGGCAGCTGCCCTGGGCTCCAACATGACTGTGCAGACCCATTACAAACTGAATATTATAAAGAATCTGCATGGTGAAGCTAATACAGTGGCTTTTAATTTGAAAAACTGAAATTACTCTTGGCCCTGCGATGGACTGGCGACCTGTCCAGGGTGTCCCCCGCCTTTCGCCCAATGTTAGCTGGGATAGGCTCCAGCCCCCCGCGACCCTGTACACAGGATAAGCGGTTGACGATGGATGGATGGATGGATGGATGGAAATTACTCTTAGTTTTGTACTTGCACATCATAGTGCATTTTTTATCAGAAAATGACAAATAACCGCATGTTACAACAAATGCAATAACAGCAGCATATATAAAATCTGCAAACAGTAAAACTATGAGCAGTACATAGTCATTTGCATAATTTATTCGCATAGTGAGCTGAATAATGATAAAAATGTGGAAAATAAGTCATGAAAAATATTACTTTGTGGCTATTTGAGTCTTTGAGGCTTACTTTGTTTAAAGGATAGCAGAAACGGCGCTTGTCAAAGAATAGGGTTTTCACTTTTTCTCAAGAATAATGTGGGGAAGGAATTAAAACACTGCAGATATAAAAACACAAGAAACTCACATAGAGTAAATACGAGCAATTAATCTTCTAAATATCTGCATAGATCTACACTTTAAGAGGTATGTTTATTTTGTTATACATATATTTATATTTGTTTATATTTATATTTGTACATATTCTGGCCAACTTTGATTATTTATTTTTTTAAACATTTACACATTTATGTGAGTAATTGACATGAAATTTTAAGTATTGTGTGTATATAAGTGTCCTGCTGTGTGACAATTTCTTCATCTAATTATTTGAAACAACATTTTATGATCTTGTATAGCTATGTATATATACATATATAATATATTATTATTATATTGGTTGTTTCCACAACCTCACATTAACAAAGACAATAGTGTATTTGCACTTCTAGAAAAAAGTTGAAAGGGGATTAAGATCTTTCAAAACTTGAAGAAATGCTGACTTGTCACAGCACCTAAAAAATGCACTTTCCCTTGTACATTCATGTATATTTTAACCTAACATCTGTATGTCGGGAAAACAATTTCAGACATGCCATTTGTCTGAGCTATAATGTGATTATTTTAGTGCTTTCTCTAAGAAATCCACTCATCACATTTACAGTGGCGTTATATGTTTTAAAGTTATGAAATTGTTTGACCACTTTTTAGTTCTAGTCTGCCCCTGGAAATTGCCATAGGGAAAGCAAGTCTTCAGTAAAGGCTAACCTCTTATTGGGGAAAGAGTCAAAAACCAAGAGAGATGCTTACAGAATTGAGTCTTAATCACATTTCATAAAGATCATAAAGACATTTCAGCCTGATCTCACAGTGAATTTGGAAACCGAAATATGAAGCACTGCCACCAGTGGCCGAATCATAAAGTTTTTGAATGCAAGGGAACGTCTGAGCTCAAGGTTCAGGATGAAATGTCAACAAAATGGCAGCAAAAGCGTGTTGTAAAGTGAGCTGTATTTAGCTGTAAATTATGTAATACAGTAAAGAGAAATGCATTTTTTATTAACTCTACCCACAAACCCTAACCTCACTGTGACAATTTAGTCTTAGAGGTAAAATGGATTCTCCAAATTGCACTTGTCACAGATTATGCAAACACGATTACTTCCTGGTTTTAACATGGAAAGTGAACCCTGGTCTCCCACACAGCTGAAGCAACATGCTAACAGTTGCATCACAGGAGAAGGTAAATACAATTGAACCAATGGTAGATGACGCTAGTCAGTGACTGCATAATGTGGCCAATGCCATGGTGCTGGAACATTCGGAAACAACATGCCGACTTCCTGTGCGTTAATGTTGGATATTTTCAAATTAAAATGTGAGCTACTTCTTAAACAACAGTTGCCAAGTGAGGAAACAAACTTTTATCCAATGGTACCTGCAACATAGTCTCCGAAGCCCACAGTAGTGAGAGTGATAACCACAAAATAGGCAGACTCTAGCAGACTCCATTTTTCCACCTTCTGGAAGACTAAAATTGGCACAAAGACGAAGAGAACACAGCCCAGCATGATGGACAGCACAGCGGTGATGACACGCACAATGGTTGGGCTCACCTTCCACTTCTGAATGGAAAAGATAAAGAAGACTGAAGAAAAAAGATACTGAGAAGCTTGAAATGAATTAATACAACAAACTTTTACTGAAAAACAGTTTTAACCAAAATGCTAATGTTACTGTGAAACACTTTGAATCTAAATGCTAAACTAACCTGAAAAACAATATTTTTTAAGTTTCTATTGTTTGTAAAAATTCATTAAGTGAACACTTTCTCTGTAAATGTGGTAAAGTGATAGATTGGCCAAAAATGAAAATCCTGTCATCATGAAACACAAAAGGAGATGTTGGCAGAATGACAAACTCATTCAACTGAAACTAACATACTGCCAAACATCTCTTTTTGTGTTCCACGGAAGTTGAGTAAATGCAGACAGATTTAACTTTTGGGTAACCCATCACTTTAATGATTGAAATGTGAGATCATGTTTGTCATCATCTCCATTTACCCATAAAAGAGCTTCAACTTTAGCAATGGCATTGCTCAGCGAAGTCCCCAGACGATCTCCTGCAGCACCAAGAAGAAACCCAAACAAGGGAATACCCACCAGCGTATACCAGATACAGAAGAACTGACCCCACATTGTCTTTGGAGAGATGTTCCCATAACCTGGACCACAGACAAACACTCACTGTGATCTGAGGGCAGATATTTTTTGATATCTCACAGAGCCAATGTTCCCAAGAATGAAGAAGTTGTGTTCAGCCAGTGAGTGTCAATCCCATACCAATGGTAGTGATAATGGTGCCACAGAAGAAGAAAGCACTGGCCAGGTCCCAACTAGTGCTGAATGTGGCATTGCTGCTGGGTTGAACTCCAACACTGATAGAATCTGCCACATTCTGTATGGAAACAATGGAATATAGAAACAAGAGTTTGCTCTTTAAAACCAGTAGACTTAAAGGAGATCTCAGTTATGTTTGATCTTTTTCAATGATGTTTCTCATTAAAAAACACGAATTACACTTTTGTTGAAATTCAGTATGATTATATAGTTTAATGTAGATATCATAGCTCAGATAATTCAGTTTTGGTGGTATTTGTGAGAAATGTATTGATTCATATTGAAATCTCTTGACTTGATTGATCAGAACACAGTTTATTACATTGTTAAGATCTCTTCTAAAAAGGTTACATGGGTCTTTTCTCTCAGGCGAAATATCTGAGAAGCAGGTAAAATTGGAAAAGTCTCCATGTGTTTTCAATTTAATCTCATTGTTGTCATGGAGAAATAAATTAAATATTAAAGGGATAGTTCACCCAAAATATCTAAATTTTTTAGATCCAAACCCATATGACTTTCGTCCTTTCCTTAGAACACAACTTGATGTAATGAGTAAACGATGACAGAATTGTCAGTTTTGGGTTAACTATCCCTTTAAAGAGATCTCATTTGTGATTTTTCAATTCTATAGGTAGACATAAAACACTGAAAATAATGAGAATTTGCTATTTTGTTGTACTATTTTTTCAATGTACAACAGAAAGTCAGTGTATCTAATAACATTTCAAAGATTTATCAGAGGGCATTTGAAGCTAAGGTTTGCCAGACAATAGGTTTTACCTTAAAGTTGTGTCATGTATACAGTAACTTACATTTAAAAACGTATCCAGATCTTTATGGTTCACACAGGTGTTGTTGTATAGAAACTCCTGAAGGGTGTTTTGCAGTTGGACGTGGCGGGCTTCCTGATATGGGGTCTCAATTGCATTGAACACCAGTGCCCCCATCACTAAGTACAGGAGCACCCCAGTCAAGATCAGTGCAAGGGTGGAGCCATGCATGATTGACTGTCTCTCTGTTTCTTTTCTTTTCCACTACTGGAGGGTGTCCTTTTTGGTATGGGACTGCAAAACCAGCCACATCCATTAAGATAATTGCAAGCACTTGATTATAAAAGTTTAGCCATGTCCACATGATAATTTTTACCAATGATTGTGGTCAAATCCATTATAGCTTCAATATTAAAGTTGGTGCAATTAGTGTTGATGTCAGAATTTCATTAAGAAAAACTTAAAACCACAAACCTTTCTTTTTCCTCCCTCCTTTTCCAGCTTATCCAGCTCAGTCTGTGGCAGTGGCTAAGGATAGAGTCTCTGGATCCATAACCATTTGGAAACCTCTCGTACTCACAATCTAATTGAAGGGACACTGAGGGGACTAGAGTATTGAAAAGGAAGGTACACTGTGTGGGTATTAAAGTCAAGTTCATAATATATATTGAATGACGATTGGTATACGTTTGCATAACAACATATGACAAACCATTTACAGTGGCCCAAAATAGTATTTTGAACACATTAGTCACACTTAAAAATGTAAGAATCCGTTGCATATGATAACTAAAAACTGATTATCCTATTGTGTTATATGTATACAGCTACTTTTACCATTTTTTTTTATTATTTGACTCTCCTGTGCTATCTCCTTGGAATGATTTAAATAATAATAAAAAAAGACAAAAAAAAATGTCATTTTTATTTTTTTCCAAGGAGAAAAAGAGAGGAGAGTCAAAAAAAGTTATAAAATAAATGGTAATAGCAGCTGCATACATATAACACAAAATGTCAAGAAAACAGCTACATACAGTACATAAAATGCAGGCATGTCAGAGAGACAGACAGGCAGACAGACAGTTGAACAATGCCTCAAACTGCTTTATAGTTTGAAACATTTTTTTGTGAAATGTTTTAAATAGACACATTTAAATGTGAACCTATTTATAAATGGACAAATAAACAGACACATTTAAATATATTTATTTAATTCATGTTTTAAAATGTACTTAAATTTAGCAATAAAACAGCACGTTAACAAGTCATTTTTAAATGCACTTATTAAACTGTGTTTTAAAAAAACATTTGGTAATTGCTTTTCTTCATCCATTTGACAATTGCTTCTCTTTATTGTTTGACTTTTCCTTTTCTTTTTTCATTTGTCAATCCATACGTGCTGAAGCTCCGGAGTGTCATTTGAATAAATAAGTCAATTTATAAATGTACAAATAAAAAGACTGTGTGTATATTTAATTAATGTTTAATAATGTCATTATATTTAACAATACAATTGTGCTTTAATAAATCATATTTATTGAATGTTTAAAATGTCGTTAAATGTAGATATAAATTAGTACATTAACTAATTAAAATTGCATTTTAAAAAGGTATTTGGCAATTTCTTTTCTTAATTAATTTGCCAATTGCTTTTCATCATCCTATTGCCAATTGTCACAGATTCACCAGGCTCTCTTGCCACACACACACACACACACACACACACACACACACACACACACACACACGTTGTGTTTCCATGTTTTATGGGGACTTTCCATAGACATAATGGTTTTTATACTGTACAAACTTTATATTCTATCCACTAACCCTAACCCTACCCCTAAACCTAACCCTCACAGAAAACTTTCTGCATTTTTACATTTTCAAAAAACATAATTTAGTATGATTTATAAGCTGTTTTCCTCATGGGGACCGACAAAATGTCCCCACAAGGTCAAAAATGTCGGGTTTTACTATCCTTATGGGGACATTTGGTCCCCACAAAGTGATAAATACACGCTCACACATACACACACACACACACACACACACACACACACACACACACACACACACACACACACACACACACACACACACACACACACACACACACAGCCTTCCCTCTCTCACAAATTCTAATCACCTGCATCTGTCTCTCATCACCACACTAATCAGCTCCCTATATAAGCCACACTCTCTCCTCTCGATGTCGATATCTGGTCTCCCATGGAATACAGACTAATTTACCTGCTACATACCTGCTACATACCTGTTCTCCAGCAAAGTCGTCAAAGTTCCACTCCAGCGATATCCAAAGATTTCTCCAAGGTTAATCTCCAATGTTTCCAACGATCTGTTTCCCCTGTTTCTCCTCTCCTCTTGTCGCTGTCTGATGTTTGTGAGTGTGGCTCATCAAGGATTGTTATCAGTGTACTGCTCATCATTTACTGATCAGCATCTTCTGATTGATACTCACCTGTTTACTTACATTGTGTGATTAATAAATACTTGCCTTCAGGTTAAAAAATCATCTTTGAATCTGGGATCAGAAGACCAGACCTCCCAAAATCATGATCCCAGCAGGTATAACACCGTCAGATCCGTTTCATGAGCTGGTTCATGCTCTCCGCCATGCACTTATTCCTCCAGTTAACCCCGCTGCACAACCGATCAAAACCAGCACTCCCTCCGCTTCTTATACACCGGTCTATACTGCCAGTCCGTGGTCAATCCAGCGGCATACTCTGGATCGGTGGAGGACTGCAGCAGCTTTCTTCTCCAATATTCGCTCTCCCTAGAGATGCAGCCACATCGCTTCTGCACAGCGGCAAAAATGTAATTCATTATCTCTCTGCTTGCAGGAAGAGCATTGTAATGGGCTCAATCTCTCTGGGAACAAAACAGTCCAGTCACTCAGTCTCTTGAGAGCTTCATTAAACACTTCAAGGGATTTTGGGATGCCCTGCAGGAGATTAATCTAGCAGCGAACTTTTATAACTTTACAATCTCCTTTAAGGTAGAAGTTCAATTAATGATTATGCTCTCAAATTTCATACACTAAATGCTTCCAGTGGATGGAATGAGCCCGCTCTTCTCACCAGCTCCATCAGGGACTCGAATCGAGGCTGCGGCTGCATCTCTCCGATTATGATGATTCAGTGGGGCTAGAGCGTTTCATCCAAATCTCCATCTGAGTGGCCAACAGAAAGAAAGCCTGCCTGAACTAAATACCTGCCCTGCAGCCTCTGTCTGTTCCACACCAACAGCCTTCTGTCCACTCTCCAGAATCAGACAGTGAACCTATGCAAGTGGATCCCTTTCGGTTGTCCTCGGCAGAGAGACAACTGCGGCTGACCCAGCGATTTATGCTTGAATTGCGGTGGGGGGGACACGCATGTGTCACGTTTGTCCCCCATTCCCACTGGTGAGTCACATTAACACTCCGGGTCAGCTCTGGGTCAGCTGGAAACGTAATCTCTGGCGTGCTGTGAGACCCTGTTAGTCCAACTTCAAGATTGACTCCATAATCGGCAAACCTCTGGGCAGAGGAGTCATCCATCACTGTGTTAGTCTTGTCAAACTTCATATCAGATGTCTGCATTATGAAGAAATAATTCTACTGATTCTGAAGAGCTCTACAGCCAAAATCATATTAGTCCCTGGCTCATTCAACATTCTCCCGTTATCTCCTGGTCCACCGGAATCATCCTGAGGTGGGGGCCCCAATGTTTTCCTTCCTGCTTCCCCAAATGTCCTACTCCAAGACCCATGGCCTCAATCAAATATCTCATCTCCATCTCAATAACGCTGTCGTAGTAAGTCCAACTTGTCAAACTTCTGTGGAATGTAACTTCTGTTACTCCCACTTTCAGGATATCTTCTGTCCCCAATGAGCATCTCAGCTACCTCCTCATAGACCATGGGGCTGTGCAATACACCTCCTACCGGGGAGCCAGTGCCCCCATGGTAAGTGTAAAAGGCCATGGAGGAGTTTATTGAGGTGGCCCTCAAACAGGGCTACATCCGGCCATCCACATCCCCTGCTGCTTTGAGCTTTTTCTTTGTGGCAAAGAAAGATGAGGCCTAAAGCCATGCATAGATTATCGCTCCCTCAAAAAGATTACTGTCAAGTTCCACTTTCCCTTGCCCTGGCAGCCTTGGAACTGTCGAGAGGAGCCACTATCTTCACCAAGCTGGACCTTTGCAGCACATACAACCTTATTCAGATCTGGAAGGGAGATGAATGGAAGACCGCTTTGTGACCCCTACAGGCCACAACGAATACCGGGTGATGCCTTATGGCCTGGTCAACACCCCTTCCGTGTTCAAGGGGTTCATGAAAGAGTTGTTCCGGGAGTACCTCCATTGGTTTTTCCTGATCTACATTGATGACATTCTGGTGTACTCCCAGAATGAGACCGACCACTGTCAACATGTCACGCTTGTGTTGGAAAGGCTGAGGAAATTCCATCTCTACCTCAAGGCAGAAAATTGTTCATTCCATCAGACGTCACTCCAGTTACTTGGCTACAACATCAGCCCTGAAGGTATACAGATGGAGGTGTGCAATCCTGGCCCATTCCATCCACTATCAGGGAACTCCAGTGTTTTTTTTTTTTAGGATTCACCAACATCTACATTTGGTTCATTAGGAATTACAGCTCCATCACTGCTCTGTTAACTTCCCTCCTCAAGTCGAACCCCAAGTCTCTATCCTGGACCCCCGAGGCTTCCTACACCTTTCAACATCTCAAGAATGCCTTCACCACAGCTCCAATCCTAATGCATCCAGGCCCAAACAAACCTTTTGTGGTGGAGGTAGATGTTTCCACTAACATCGTAGGAGCCGTCCTATCTCAGCAGCAGGGGAAACCATCAAAACTCCATCCATGTGCCTACTTCTCCAAAAAACTCACCCCGGTGGAGCAGAATTATTACATTGGAAACCGGGAGCTTTTGTCTATTAAACTAGCACTGGAAGAGTGGCGGCATTGGCTGGAGGAGAGCCGTCATCTTTTTCTGGTGCTAACTGACCCCAGAAACCTTGATTATCTTCGGGAAGCATGTCGACTCAATCCTGGCCAGGCATGATGGGCCCTCTCCTTTACACGCTTTGAATTTACCATCTCCTATCATCCAGGGGACAAGATCTTCAAAGCGGATACTCTTTCCTGTCTCTTCTCTCAGAGGAACCCGAAACTATACTTCTTCCACATGTCATAGTGATTCCCATCCAGTGGTCCCTGGAAGATAGCATTGTGGAAGCTGCTGCCACTGAACCTGCTCAGCCGGGCTGCCCCACCAACAGGACCTAGGTTTCCACTTCCCAACGTCTGACACTCACTGAGTCCATACACTCATCTTTGGGCACTGGCCACCCTGGGACCAATGGGACTCTCTCGCTCCTCTAGGACCAGTTCTGGTGGCCGCATATGGACAGAGATGTCAGAGGGTATATCCAGGGATGTCCAGATTGCGCCATGTCATGGACCCCATGACAACTACCAGCTGGAAAACTACTTCCACTGCCCGTTCTGTGTCGCCCTTGGTCACAACTGGGAGTGGACTTCATAACAGACTTGCCGCTCTCTGAAGGATTCACCTGTGTGCTAGTAACAGTGGACCAATTCTCCAAGGCATGCAAGCTGGTTCCCCTCAAGGGTTTTCCCACCACCATGGAAATGGCTGAGATGCTATTTAACCCTGTATTCCGTAATTATGGATTCCCCAAAGACATCATCTCTGAAAGAGGTACCCAGTTCATTTCAAGAGTCTGGAAGGCATTCTTCTCCCTCCTGGGTGTGACCGTCATCCTCTCTTTTGGATACAATACACAGTGTAACGGACAGACGGAAAGAAAGATCCAAGAGATTGGCTGATTTCTCAGAACCTTCTGTCATCGCCGCCAGAACTGTTGGAGTCGCTTCCTGTCCTGGTCCGAGTAAACAGAACTCCCTACGTCAGCCTACCAGCAATCACACTCCATTTTAGTGCCTACTCTGCTACCAACCCCCTCTCTTTCCATGATCCGGAGAGCCGTCTGACATTCCATCAGTCGACCATTGGTTCAGAGAGTGCGAGAGGATCTGGGACTTAGCTCACCACCACCTGCAACGGGCTGTGCGCCGCCGGAGATCTTCAACTCCTGTTTACCAGCCCGGGCAGAAGATGTGGCTCTCCACAAGGGTTATGAGGCTGTGACTCCCATGGAAGTCCCCTTCACATTGGTCCCTTCACCATCACAAAACAAATAAATCCAGTCACATACCAACTCCCACATCAATATCGTATTTACGCTACATTCACATCTCCCTTTTGAAACCTCACAACCCATCTCTTCCTCAATCCACAGAACCTGGTCCAGTTGTGAGTGTGGCTCATCAAGGACTCTCACTTCCTATATGAACACCGACTGTAATCAGTGTACTGCACATCATTTACTGATAAACATCTTCTGATTGATACTCACCTGTTTACTTAAAATGTGTGTTTAATAAATACCTGCCTTCAGGTTCAAACATCATCTTCTAGTCTGGGTTTCCGTTACACCAATGGATTTTCTTTTTCGTTTTCCTTTACTTACTCCAATTGAGAATTGATTTAAAAAAATGCCATTAGACTGTTTACAAGCAATTAACTTTTGACTAAGTTATGAGACACACCCTATCTCCCACATACCACTGGAATAAGATGTAAGACGGCCTGTCACTGAACGACAGTATGTGCAGTTTACCTGATATTATTGGATCTGCAAATCCTGAGCATAAGAAATATATGCAAAGCATATCAGAAGTTAATGGTGGCTCATTCACTGTTACTGTAAAATGCTGAATGCTGGCCTACATTGAAGAATACAGCCAGATCCTGTTCTTAAGCAATTGCTTCTCTGCACTGCTTGACCTTACAGTTATTCACATGTTTAATTTACTGTATGGCCACTCTCTCTGCCATATGTGAACAAAGCCTATATACTGTACCTTCTGTGAGATCATTGATCATAAGCACTGGGTCACAATGCTTTGCTAAACTGTTTCTGTTTTTAAAGCTTAATAATGTGTTACCTTTTGTTTACACAACCAGAGGGTCTTTTTTTCTTCCAGTAAAAGTTATGTTAAGTGACACACAATTCTAGCAGTGAAGGGGTAAAACTCTTGTTGGTTATTGCTTTTCAGAAAATTCCTGGCCTAAATCTTGGACATTACAAACATCTTTATTGCTACATTAAATAACACGTTAAACATTAAATAAATCTGATTTATTAATGCACAATTTTATTGTTAAATAAAATTAAAATTTTGTATTGACAAACGGTAAAAGAAAAGGAAAAGTCAAACAATAAAGAAAAACTATTGGCAACTGGACAAAGAAAAGCAACTGGCAAATGGATGAAGAAAAGCAATTGCTTTTTGATTTTTAAAACGTAATTTAAAGGTGCATTTAAAAATGACACATTAATGTGCTGTTTAATTGTTTTATTGCTAAATATAAGTACATTTTAAAACATGAATTAAATGTTAAATGTGTCTATTTATTTGTCCATTTATAAATTTGATTATTTATTCACTTTTATTTTAAAATTAATAGATTGATAATTTATTCCATCATTCTTTTTAAAATGGTACTCTTGGGCTTCCATAAAAGTGTGCTGTTTCTTTAAAATAAATACCTCTTGGTTTGATATTCTGCCTTTTAATGCAGATAAAAATGCAATAAAAAGATATTTTGAAGTTTGTCTTGAGTGTCCAAATAATTTTTGGAGCCCTTGTATGGATTGCAAACAATCTATTTAAAAGAAATTACTTTGATGGCATGCTGTCAGGATGCACAAGAGCCCTGGTGCTCAGCGTGAAGCTGTTTAGAATGCTTTCCTAACTTTAAACAAAAGTATTTTTGGCTTTTGACGGACTGCCTTACTGACAGGTATCACAATGTAGTTCTATTCTGTTTGTACAGATTGCCAGGTGACTCCAGTCATGTCACAGAGGTCACACCTTCACATTGCCGAGTTGTGAAACAAAACCATGCGTGGGTGAGAGAGAACTCATCTGTCTTCTGTTGTTACATAAGTGGAAGAGGTGCAATGACTCATGAGCAAACAGCTACAGAAAATTAACCAGCTGTTAAGCTAACCAAAACCTAATAAACAACTTAAAGACGCACTGGTTGAATGCTTTATAAGAAGATGCCTTTGACCTGTCAATACAGAATAGGAATGCAACTACATGCTGAATCAAATTACAGACCGTTTTAAGAGGCACTTTAGTTTCTTTTAGGGCCAAGTCTGTAGTGGATTATTAGGAATAGCTTTGGCAGCTTAACAATTATTAATCATAGCAAAGACATAAGTTGATGTTGATAATGTTTTTGTTGCTTACAGGTGAAGTATGTAATTTCTGGGCTTCAATGACTCAAAAACCCCCCCATCTGCCATTAGTCAAAAAAGCATTTGTTGAGCCAATGTAGCAATGTTGGGCTGGTGGAGATGCTCAAACAAAGAGTAAAGGTTTGATAGCACCACAGAAACACAATATTGAATCTCTCTGAGCAAATCAGCCTACGAATAGATTAATTATTGATTGCATTTTAAGCTTGGATAGGAGAAAGTATTTTAACATTGAGTACATTTCACACTCAACCTTTTAGTGGAACCATTTTAGACATGTTTATGTACTTGTGTCATGTGTTGTGAGATCAAAAGTCAATAAATATTTTTGTTTTATAGTATCAAGGGATATGTTTGCAATCCTATACATTCTAGGTTATATTGAGAGAATTATTTGTGTGTTTACGAGTCAATGCTAACTCTGCCTGTGTGTGTCTGTGTGAGTGGGCGGGTTTGTGTGATTTACGATGACATTTTTTTAGGTTACAAACTGGGTATTATGCTATAAATGTGGTTTATGAGGACATTTCTAGTGTCCCCATAATTCAAATCGCTTTAAAAACAGACAATGAAAAACAATGTTTTGAAAATGTAAAAATGCAGAAAGTGTTTTGTGAGGGTTAGGTTTAGGGTTTGCAAGGTTACCAATCCAGCCCTGTGTGTGTGTGTGTGTGTGTGTGTGTGTGTGTGTGAGCGTGTATTTATCACTTTGTGGGGACCAAATGTCCCCATAAGGATAGTAAAACCCGAAATGTTTGACCTTGTGGGGACATTTTGTCGGTCCCCATGAGGAAAACAGCTTATAAATCATACTAAATTATGTTTTTTGAAAATGTAAAAATGCAGAAAGTTTTCTGTGAGGTTTAGGTTTAGGGGTAGGGTTAGGTTTAGGGGATAGAATATAAAGTTTGTACAGTATAAAAACCATTATGTCTATGGAAAGTCCCCATAAAACATGGAAACACAACATGTGTGTGTGTATGTGTGTGTGTGTGTGTGTGTGTGTGTGTGTGAGAGAGAGAGAGAGAGAGAGAGAGAGAGAGAGAGAGAGAGAGAGACCCGAGAAGCTTCAGATGCAAGGAGGTATAGATGTCTGTGGCAGTTGTTGGGTTCAGAGTCTGATTCAGAGTGCATAAAGATCTGCTGACTGCATAGCTGCAAGCTCACTATGAAAAAGTGCTTGAGTGAACAGGCAAATACTATATAAAGACATTCAGACAAATAGATGTACTAATTAGTCAAGCCAGACCCAGTCATATGAATTAATGAATATACCCCTCATTCCAGCAAAAAATATATCTAATTCCACTCTATGCAATTCTAAGAATATTTCATGGTGTGAACTTCCAATACTTTTATATTTTCTCTATATATTTGGTCACAATTGTATATTTCTGTTGTAATTCACTTGTTGGTGACAAATGTCCAAAATATGGATTATTTTAGATCAGTTCAGTAAGAGCATAGTAATGTCTTCATACGCTTTAAACACATAATTTGATCATACATATTATATTATCGCTATATTGAGATTTGATTTATGTAATTTGAATTACGCCCATGTTCACACTATACTGGATAAGTAAAATATTAAAACTTCTCCTTCAGTGTTCCATGGAAGAAAGAAAGTTATATGGGTTTAAAACAACATGAGGGTCAGTAATTATGGTTAGCAAATAATGAAAACATTTTCATTTTGGGTTTATAATCCTTTAAAAAAAAAAAAACTAAACTCCCTTAAAATATTTAACATTTCCATGCTCAATACCTGAAATAGAGTATAACATTAAAAATGCATGCAAAACACATCCAACACAACACATCAGTTTGTCCAAAACTTCATACAAATCATCACAGAACCACGCATTAATAACTCATTAAAGAATGAATTAAGAGCAGATTCTTACACAGAACTCTCAAGCCTATGTCCCACCTCAGACATTGTCCTGCATGTCCAGAGAGCTGCAGCCGCAAACTGCAAGATTCCTTCCAGGCAGTCACTATTGAGGGTAAGTGTGTGTGTGTGTGTGTGTGTGTGTGTCTCAGAGAGAGACTGTTGCTGAGTGCCTAAAAATGAAAAGGTACTCAATCAGAGAGTGACCATGCGTGAGAGAGCCAGCATGTTTGTGGGGGGGTGTGTGTGTGTGTGTGTGTGTTTGTGTGTGTATGTGTGAAAGAGGGTGGGATCTGAACAGCAGGGAAGGGCTGCTACAGTGATGGTGAGGGAAGGAGAAAGAGAGACAGGAAATAGAGAAATATCAGGAGAAATAGAGAGGTAGAGAAAGGGTGAGGTCGATGCAGATATTGTAAAAATCAGCCAATTGCTATTTCAGTTCTGAAAACTCTTTTCCTGTTATGCCTCTTTTTTGTGTTCACCCCCATTTCAGTTTAGCCCAGATTAATGTTAAATTTTTAAAAAGAGAGAAACAGGGACATTTCCCTCATGTCACCTTCCAAAATGCTTTTGAGGAAAAAAGATTGCTACCATCCAGAAATTAATGGCTTCACTGGATCAGGGTTTTTTAATCATTACAGATCCAGAAATCCCTCACCCACGGGGTACCCAATATAAAATAAGATACATTTTTATCAAAATCATTACTGTAATATTACAGTGCTTTACAGGCCATTAGTTAATGTTCAATCAAATTAATAGAAAATTATTTTTTTAAATCTCCACAGACCCCTGGCATTATTCTCATGGAAGAACCTGGTTCTGGATGATTATTCTGCCCTCAAAGGCAAACCACAGTAACTACAGATTTTGTCAAAACTAAGCCATGATGAAATCTGGACTCTTAGACCAGAGGTTTTCAAACTCTATAATGCCATGGCTCTCCAAATACGATGATTCCCTATGTGAGCAACCCCCTTCTTAAAGCAAAAAGGCAATAACATATTTGGATGTATAAATACTCTGAAAAGAAACATATTATACATTAAATAATGACAACATGTTGTTTCCAAATGTAAATAATTGGCTCTTATATTGTCATTTTACTAAAACGCAATTTTAGTTTTTAAATATTATCTGGGAAATATTACCTTTGTCAACTTTTTGACAGAATACATTTTGTGTTCTTTGATCTTTTAATGGTAATTTTTCTTTTCATATTTAATAGTACATTTTTTCACAATACTTTATACAGATTTGGTTTTAATTTAATTCTGATAAAACTATGTCTGTCAATAGAATACAATTATCACAATTAATCTAATGATTTTTAACAAGCTTTTAGAAAGAAGAATAAAAGAGTAAGGATGTAAAATTCAATAAATGTGTTATACTTATTGCCTTTTTATTGCCTGGTCAGTAAGTGTAGTGTCAAAAAAGTGCTATATAAATATAACATTCATTGATTCAACATATTTTATTCATATCTTAAGTTAGCGCGTTCACTTTTACAGCTCTAACATTTTTAAATGATTTAGTGTGTAAAGATGGTGTGGATGTGATCTTGGACGACATGAGTTCAATTTTGTCCCACTTTTTCCTGTCTCTACTCGTAAATAAAATGAATACAAAGTTTGATTGGCTTACAGTGATTCAGTCATGGGGATGGTGGGGAGAGAAAGGCTTGATCCAGGTTCAAATGTACCATGGTTTTACTAGAGTAATATTGTAGCAACCATGTTTTATGGCAGAAGTCTTAGTTTTAATGCAATTAACCATGGTGTTAATACAATTCTAATGTTTAATGTATTTGTTCCTGTTCCTGTTTCCTAGTCATGTGATCATCCTGTTTCCATGTTCACGTGTCTTGTTTTCATTAGTTTATTGTTTCATTAGGTTGTTATCAGTTCTAGGTTGTCATTGGTTTAGTTTAATTGTCTTGTTATCTTGTTTATTGTTCTGTTTGATCATTGGTTGCTGTTCCCCCATGTCATGTATTTTAAGCTCACATGTTTACCATTGTCCTTTGTCTAGTATTGTGAATGTAACTTTGTTGATTTGTTTAGCCAAGCCAAGCCATGTTCATGTTTTGTTTTATAGTCAAGTTAAATCAAGTCTAGTTTGTTTTGTTTTTGGTTTCTGGATTCCACTTTTCTCAATAAACTGCACTTGGGTTCCTACATCATCGTTTTCATCATCATCATTGCCAACATCGTTACAACAATGGTTTTAATATACAATCCTAATTCTGAAAAAGTTAGGACAGTATGACAAATGCTAATAAAACAAAAATAAGTGATTTGTAAATTATAATCACCATTTGCTATATTGAAAGTTCTACAACTACACATTATATGATGTATTACACAGTGAATTTAATTGTTTTATTTGAATTTTTTATGTACAGTCATTTCAAATCATATGATTGCAACATGCTCCAAAAAAGTTGGGACAGTCGAGTGTATACAAATGTTAAACATCACCATTTCTTCCAATAACATTTATTTAGGCACTGAAGACAGAAGTTTGTTAAGTTTAGTTTTCACCCAATCATCCATTATGTAGGTCTTTGGCTGCACAATTGTATGGGGTCTTCATTGCCGTACGGTGTGCTTCATAATGCACCACACATTCTCAACTGGACACAGGTCAGGACTGCAGGTAGCCATTCTAGCACCCACAATCTCTGTTTACACAACCATGCACTTGAAATCCAGGCAGTATGTGGTTTGAAGTCCTGCTGGAAATTCTGTGATGACCCTGGAAAATACGGTGATGGATGGCAGTATATGTTACTCCAAACTTTTTACATATCTGTCTGCATTACTGGTGCCCTCACATATTATCTACATATCATATATATGAGTTACCCATACCATGGGCACTGACACACCCCTGGCCCATACAGACACTGGCTTTTGGACCTGATGCTAATAACAGCTTGGCCCTTTTCCTCTTTAGCCTGGATAACACAATGGCTGTGTTTTTCAAAAACTTTTTGAAATGTGGACTCTTTGGATAAAAAAAAAAAACACCATTTTCCATCTAAGATGAGACGGAGCCTAGAGAAGTCTGCAGTGCTTCTGGACTGTGTTGATGTAGGGCTACTGCTTTACATAGTAAAGTCTTAACTTGCATCTGTGGATGTAGCAGTGAGTGGTGTTGACTAACAAAGGTTTACTGAAGTTATCCCAAGCCCATGTTCATGATATCCATTACAGTGAATGTCGTTTTTTTTAAACAGTGCCATCTGAGGAATCAGAGATCATGCGCATTCAGAAGTGGTTTTCATCTTGCCCTTTACGCACTGAAATTTCACCAGATTCGGTGAATCCATTAACTATATTATGCATTGTAGAGGGTGAAATACAAAAAAAACTTCCAATGGGGAAAATTGTATATTCCCATACACATATTATGTGCAGTTGTGGTGCTTTCAATATAGCAAAGGGTGAATATAATTTACAAATCACTAGTTCTTGAAAATTCGAGAAAATTCTGCGGACCCCCAAGCACCCCGATGTGGCCCTATTTGAACCCCCTTTGAAAATCCCTGTCTTAGACTATGAAGAGAATTAGACTATGATATTGTGACAGAAAGGTTTGGCTCAACTATGCTCAGATTCAGAAAAAACAGAGAGAGACGATTTTATAATCCACAAATGGCTGGATAATCAAAAAACTTTGAAGCTACTTTTCTGTGTGGGAAAAGTGTTGAAGAGTGAAAAGTATCTACTCAGTGTTGGCGTAGCTACTGTATTTTTATTTGTAGGGCATATTTCTCTCAGAATTTGATGTCACTTTGATCGAACTTGCACCTGTTTCTTTGAAAATTATTTTGACAGTTTTTTATTTCTGGAAGATGGACTTTTAAGTCGCAATCATATTATGCTGCTCTGGTGTCACCTGACATTATGTAGCACATTTCATTAACTCCCATTTTACTCTTCTTTTTCTCACACAATTCCCATATGCTTGTGTCGTTTTCAGAGCGACACGCGATGCGTGCATTGCTCCTCGGGCAGTGTTTGAGACTTGGGCCAGCTTGTGCAGCTGTAACATTGCAAATGCTGTACAGCTCTGCTCTAAGCTGTATGCCAGCAGCCATGTGCTCATGCTGCTCATAGACAAAACCTGCTAGAGATGTGGTTACACTTTTTAAGAGGACCTGATGTGACCATGTCAGTCAAACTTGACCATAAAAAAAATATTTTGCATTGGCAGATTGTCAATGTTCTGTTGCACCTGGGCTTCTAAATAGAAGAAAATCCAAAAATTGTTTGGATTCAATATTACATACAAAGGAGTTACTGTAATCCAAATACTTCTTTGTCAAAAAGTAGTCCAATTAATTATATTTTAAATTATTTTAATCAGATTTCAACTTTCAGTAACATAATCACTTGGGTTACAAAGTAAAAAAAAAAAAAAATGAATACATATATATATATATATATATTCCATTTAGTAATTAGTCAATTCTCATTGCAGTTTTAGTGAAGTAATTATCAATTTGTAGTGGATTATGTTTTGAGTAACTTAACCAATACTGTTTTAAATCATATTTATTTGTTTTCATTTTCTCTGGAAGGATAGATTGAAACATCAAAAACAGTGTTGGGTTTTGTTTTGGATGTAGACAAAGGCCTTAGATAAAAACAAGATGAAAAAAAAAAAAAGCCAGAGGGGAAAACAGTACAGTGGTATAACTGTAGTATACTAAAGCCATCACCAACATGTACATTATATAACTAAACATGGAATACATCAGCAACAATGTATTATTAATGACGATGTATCACAAAGAAGTAGTAATGCCATTGCTTGTGCTAGAGGTCTCTGTATTTTCTTTCTTTGGATCATGCAAAACCCTCTTCACACCAAAAAGCTTGTCTTACTGGGTTGTGTCAGTAGCCACAGACTGTGTTAACATGTTGGGCAAAATAATTAAATAGCAGCCAGATGAAGCTCCATTTTCAGTTGAGTTTCTTTACCTGTTTACCTGCCATTTTTGTTGTCTGTAAAAAGGAACAGACTTCAGAGGATTTACTCAAAAATGGCTGAAATATAGAAAACGGTGGTAAGCTGAGGCTCTTCTTGGCTGACAGAAGTGGAATCCGACTTGGTCTTCTGCTGTTGTAGCCCGTCCGCCTCAAGGTTCGATGTGTTGTGCATTTTGAGATGCTATTTTGCTCACCACAATTGTAAAGAGTGGTTATCTGAGTCATCGTAGACTTTGTCAGTTCGAACCAGTCTGGCCATTCTCTGTTGACCTCACATCAAATAGCCGTTTCCTTCTGCAGAACTGCCACACGCTGGAAGTTTTTGTTTTTGGCATCATTCTCTTTACACTCTAGAGACTGTTGGAGATCAACAGTTACACAAATACGCAAACCAGCCCATCTGGTATCAACAATCATGCTACGGTCTAAATAAACAATAACAAAATTTGTTGATGTGAACTTTAACTGAAGCTCCTGACCAGTATTTGCATAATTTTATGCATTACACTGCTGCAACACAATTGTCTGATTAGATAATCATATGAATAAGGAGGTGCATATGTGTTCCAAATAAAGTGCTCAGTGAGTGTACGTATATACATAGTATATAATAATAATAATAATAAAAAGAACAACAACAACAATAAAAGTACTAATTAACATAAATAGTTGACACTAAAAATAATTAGAATAAATGTTGATGACCTCTGGAATATCTAGTGCCATCTTTTATGGAAGTGGACAGATGTGCAATTCTCTCAAAATGCATTATATCTCATAAAATCATTTTTAGAAATAAAAGTTTGGGATTGAATACAAATATTTTTCCCTTTGTGTTTTAACAATTCATGCATCAATGGATTAAGCAAGAGTGGCCAACCCTTTGTCAGCATAGTGCAATTAACTGATGTAGCTGTTAGGTGTTTACACTGGGCTTGGTGCCATCTCTGCTGAAGATGAAATACGTTTGGCTTTTACTCTTTTTAATAAGACTTGGACTCTGATACGAAAAAACATGCTTCAGCAAAGGCCTCACTCCATCTTTTTCTCCCTCAGTGGACAATGGTTATTTTTAAGCAAACATAAATACTGCAGGTGACAGCAAACTTGCACTTCACATACAGTACAATGATACCACTCTATAAACAGAGTGAAAAAATGTGTCATCTCTATAAACAAAAATGTATTTCTTCACATTATAGCCAATATTATAAATCCTTTACTATTAAGTATGATTTGATCCAACTATAATTTTTGCATTCGTAGACGAAGACATAGACTTAGACATAGATATAGATATAGACCTCAAATGCCTAGTTGACTTACCAGGACATTTGATTCATTTTGCACTCTGTAAATAGACTTTTATACCCACTTTGATCCCTCTGTGCAATTTGCGAGAGAGGCTCTGGATCACCTCCTCAAATTGTTGGCTGTGCTCCACAAGCAATGGAAGACTTTTATTACTCAAAGGCAAGCTGAGGTAAATCAGACTCAATTCCCGAACAGATGCATATGGGAGATTTATGGTGACAACATACTGGGGATAAATATAAAAAGTGATCAACAAGTATGGGAGGGGTGTTTGTTTGCAATACATTTGAAGGATGGTCAGTGCTGGGCAGATTACTTGTGAATTATAAATTACATAACAAAAAATGCAATCAGTAACACAATCTCACAGATTACATTTTTGGGTAATCTAATCTGATTACTTTTGGATTACATTCAAACTAATTATATTTTATTTTATGTCACATGCATTTTAGTAGGATAATGATTTTAAAATAAAAGTACAAAGAGGTAGAAAATGTATTCCATTCATTGAACTATTGTGCACCATGCGGGCAGGACCCTTAGAGATGGTTTATGATATAAACCCCATAGAGATATATTTTAAACATATATATATAATGATCAATAAATTATTAACAATTTACTCAGCACGCCCTGAATCCAGGGCGTGCTGAGTGACTCCAGCCAGGTCTCCTAAGCAACCAAATTGGCACGGTTGCTAGGGAGGGTAGAGTCACATGGGGTAACCTCCTCATGTTCATGATAAGGGGTTCTCACTCTCAATGGGGCACGTGGCGAGTTGTGCGTGGATCGCGGCGAATAGCATGAGCCTCCAAATGCTGTGAGTTTCCACGTGTCATGCAAAACGAGTCATGTGATAAGATGCGCGGATTGACGGTCTCAGAAGTGGAGGCAACTGAGACTTGTCTGCCACCACCCGGATTGAGGGTAGTAACCGTGCCACCAAGAGGACCTACTAAGTAGTGGGAATTGGGCATTCCAAATTAGACGAGAACAAGGATACAATTTTATTTATTTATTTTATTAAAATTACTGCCATTGCCTTGTTAATATGTAATTATTTAATCTAAAAAGTAGCTGTAGTCAAATTACGAGTATTTTAAAATGTCAATGTAATTTAAACAATAACAAGTACTTGATTTTTTTGTAACCTGATTATGTAATCTGTTACTACCCAGCACTGTCATTGGTTACATGAAGAGGATTTAGTTAATGAGGTAGTGACTTTTTTGTAAATTATCATTTACATTAAGTAGACACTCAGTCATACAAAGAAATGGTAGGAAAAAATTAAAAGAAAACAACAGATATAATACAAATAAAAGTTTCACTTTTTAGTTAAGAAGGGTTTAGTTAAAGAAGGGGTGTCATGCACAGCGAGCCACGTGATAAGATGTGTGGATTGACAGTCCCAGAAGTTGAGGCAACTGAGACTTGTCCTCCACCACCCGAATTGAAGTGAGTAACTGTGCCACCATGAGGACCCACTTAGTACTAAGTAGTGGGAATTGGGCATTCCAAATTGGGAGAAAAGGGGATAAAAAATAGTCGCTGCTGCTGCACAATTCCAGCACATCAGTGGTGCTTATCAACTGACAAATACAGGTGTTGTTCTCTTTTACTCATCTCATGCACAGATACTCTAAATTCAATATATATATGCAGTAAATAAATAGTATAGAAGCTGTAAACACATTCATTCTTTAAGAATATTTATGTAATGTGCTGATATCTCATTTTATATTATATAACTGGTGTTTTGTCTTAATGTACATTATTTATTATGTGTAGGTCAGTAATATTCTTTACTACGAGTGCAGACAAACAAATTGCCGAACCTCACTGTTATTTTTATTGTATGGATGAAATAACACAGCGTATTCCTGTAACTGTAAATTTAATACAAACATTCAATAATTAAATAAAAAAAACCATGAGGCTGTTTCTTCTTCATCACATTTTATGCTATCGAATGATCTAATAAAAAGGATCAATGACAGAGGATAAGATCCAATGTCCTTTCTCTTTTAAATGACAGGTTTATCTTAGTAATAATATACAGTCTATGGTATAGTCTATAAGTGACTCATAATTCAACCAAAGATGCAAAACTTTTAGTTTTTCATAAACAGCAAACAAAAGATGGGTTTGAAGATGTTATGGGAGAGGAATCTAAAACTTCAAAATGCATTAAACTTAATAGCCAGGTATTTAAGCAGGAACTGAATTTGAGTGGGAGCGGTCATGAAAAGGAAACAGAACATGAAGAAGAGAATGTGGATTATGTTTCCCCATTTTACAATTGAGAGCAGGCAAGCAAGCATTTTCAATATACAAATGTGGCCCACAAAAATTTAAATGCTGGAAAAAATAAACAGATTTTCCAAATACGATATTTTGAAATATTCACAAAACATTTTAAAATCATATAATTTAATAATTTATAGGGTCTCCATTTTCTGATCAATTAAAAAAACACAAATCCCTTTACTCATTCAAATATGACAGATATGAAAGTTTGAAGTCAGAGCACATTGGAAGAAATAGAGAGGAGTTGGCTTTTTCCATATTCCTGCATGTAAAGTAGCCTGAAAGACACACGCAGAGTGACCTGCTCTCACCTGAACACCATTACATAAGAACTCTTATATTACACATTAATCTAATCCTAGCAATCTCCCCAGGCTTTTAACAAGTGTGGGAAGACAAAGGGGAAAGAATAAAAGTGAGAAGTTCAGATGTATCAGGATCATAATAAGAGATTAAATCGATTTTTTAACTTTGATTTCCAGCTTCTTCTGTTTGAAAGTGAAGTTCTAAGAAATGTTAGTATTATCTCATACAAAAAAAAAATCTGTTTGCTTCTTAAGAATAAAATTAGATCAATTGTGAATGAGATGGAAAACTGCAAAGCTCTTAATTGTCTGATTGTGTCTAATTTTGTCCACCTACAAAATGACAGCAGGGGTCCACCTTGGTCTTCAAACAGTGTTTATAAAGAAAGGATTGAAATCGAATTCAGTGTTATGTGATCCCATGTGAAGAAATGATCTAGTTCAATAGGAAATGACATCTGAGTGAGCGGCTAGATATCCAATTAATGCAATCATAAAAGAGACTAAACTAAGTTGCTTTTGCCTCTTCAAGTGATGAACCATTGAAACGTGGCTTCACCGTGGACTGTATTCATAAAGCATTATCTTTAGCACTTTCTTGAGATAAGAAGAACAGAACTTACAGCCTTTCACCAGCCATATGGTAAAGACATGTGCTTTCATATTTACTGTAGAATCTTTTGTTAATATTTTATTCATTATTTGATGAAAATGAGAATCTAAACAGTGTAATTCATATCAACTGGACTACAAGGTAAGTCCTATAGCTCTTGAAATCTACAATTTGTAAAAAAAAAAAAAAAAAGTAAACAAAATGGACAATATTCATTTTAGAAATATTTTTCTGAGTCGTACTGATATCTTCTAAATCTGGACTATTCTGTTGTCAAAAGACTTTGGTTTTGTGGCTCACTACACCAGAATTTCCCATATCAGATGTTCTTCTGGTCATCAGTGTTCTCAAAAGAACTCCAAGTTAATAAGTACTCACAAGAGGAACTGGAAACTAATAACATGCTCATGTTGGTGGAATTGGAGAAGCACACCGAGTTCCTCCACCAGGAGAGGGTGATAAAGCACCGCTGGCACAGCTTCTGTGTGGATTAAAGCTGGCTGGCTGCAGCACCACAGAAGTCCTCCTATGAAATTCCACCTGGCGAGATGCTGGAGCTCTAGAACCTGTGTGCGAAGGTCCCTTCCTCCCAATGCGGACCCCTCGCTGTCAGGTACAAATGCACAGCTTTGAAGCAACATAAACTCTAACCTTATTGATGCCACTCAGGTTGATAGAATTAGAGTTAAAACTACAGTCTATAATGTACTTTTTATATGTGCATCTGTGGTCTAGACCGCTAGTCCCATTTTAATCAGAATGTAATCACTTTCACATGAACGATGATGAGTGCATTTCATATGTTGCATTTTCTCAATAAGATCACATATACACACACAAACATCACCTAGACTTCTATTTTATGTGTGTTTTAAATGCTTAACACTTAACCAATGTTAGAAACCTATAAAAATGTACCTTAATACAGTATAAAGTGGACATAATTGAAACATTTATTAAAGAGTTTCCAATGTAGAAAACATAGAAGTGCAGCATAGTTTCCTGGTCATCAGGTTTTATTTCATTATAAGCTGTGCATTAAGGGCTGAAAACTGTCTTTGCAGAGAACTTCATGTAACTATGACTAGTTAATTTGGGATAGCAGCCGGAGTAGCACCATTATTTTGACATCAACGTGACAAGGAAAGTGACTACACAAGTGAGTCATGAAATTACAGTAATGTAATAAGAGTATAAACACAAAGCAAACCAAAATTACATTATTCCTCCTTTTAATCTCACTATAATAGTGTTTTGTTTCTGCATTTAGACATATATAATGAATTAGGCCATTTTATGCTTTCATTAATATATGTTTGAATAATTGTATTTATTAAGCATTTATAACATGTAGTTAAAAAGCTCAGTATTTTATGAGCATGATCTTATTGCATGAAAGTCACACTTTTTAATCATCTTATTATAACTGCATATGAATGATTTATTATGCAATAATGCATCATCAGTTCACACAAGAAACTCTTATGATACTACACGCTTTCTGGAATTTAAACTGATTATTTTCCAGAATCGAAAATTGTCCTGCAAATCCTCTTTTAAAAGAATTATTCCACTTTATTCTGAATTACATAAAAGTAATTAGATGTGCCCCACCTGTGCTACAGTAAAGAAACAAACACAACAAAGTATATATCTCAGTTTCCATGAATCATTTCTTTACAGTATGTATTTCACAAATTGTGGGGTGGCACTTTTTCCTAACCCTAGAGTGTCCAGGTAAGCACAAATTTACACAGAAATCTTGAAAACTTTGTACTCATAGATCCTCTGAGACAGCCAATGCAATATTTGAGAAGTTATGCGAGTGTACAAACAAGTTTGAAATAAAATAAAATCCTGTTTTAATGTGATGTTTAACTTTCATCTCTAAAGTACTTCTTATGACAAAATACTACAGAAGCACTGTAAATAATTACAGACATGGATATTAACTACTCGAACATTAAACATGATTTCTTAAGTCTAATTTATAAAACGTATATATGACCAGTGAAAGCAACCAGTTTTTTTTTTGTTTAGTCAATGGCTTGTACTCTGCTCTGACTAGGATTTAAAAAGAAAGCAACTTGCTCCAAATATTGATCCCCAGAAATGTCTTTAAGTGATACAACAGTGATAAGTGAATACAAAATACCATATGTTACAAAAGCAAACTGTTAATACCTTTGGGCAGTCACCACAAAAGCATTTCTGTCATTAAGACTGCTTGGTGCTTTACCACTCACTGCCTGCTGAAAACAGGAATTCAAATTGAATACATTATCCCCTTGATAGTTTAGAGATTTCTCAAAAAGGATATTCACATTACAGGTCTTTTTTTAATTTTACAGCTAATCAACAAGTGCTGTTTAAAGCTATGTTAAACAATAATTAATGCTCATCACAAAACCTTACACATTTTGGGCAAGTCTTCCAGAATGTGTTAAAAAAAAGGGGCACTTTCCCCAAGATCATTAGTTCCAACTGAAGAGAACAACGTTAAGAGAGTTTGTTGGCTGCACTAAATGATATGAGGCTGGACATGTATACCCTGTTTTAAAAGCAGCTGTGCTTTGTAGTCTAACATTCATAACAGAATTAAATAGCAATTGTAAAATATTACGTTGTTACTGATTAATAACTTCTGTGAAGCAGAATATCAAAATATGGGAACTCATTTCAAAACGTTTCCTCTATTTGTGAAATTTAAATGAACCAACCTAGACATAAATTTAACTTTTTATTCCTTTTAGATCTACTACAACTGACAAGTGTCCTGCCAATACTGCAATTTAACTGAGGAATATGAAAAACAGCTTATCTCCCTAAAATCAATCTTCATAAATTTGGTGGAACAAACTAGAGAGAAAAAAAAAAAGATTACTAAAGAGCTCAGCATCCAGTGAGTGAATACTAAACACTCTGCAGCAGATTTACAACAGAATGGAGAGCAAGGCAGAATCAAGAAATGATGAAAAGGAGAGAATGCCCCATTGCACACCGCAGGCTGTCAGGTCATGAAAACCACAAAGACAATAAAAAAAATGATGAGGATGAGAAAAATCTTGATGAGAAGCCAGCGGTTTTTAGAGACGGACTGAAAATATTTGAGTATCTCTGTATGAGCTAGATCCACATTCAGCTGAGTGTCCTCTACATTAGCATCAATTCTGTCAGGGAAGAAAAGTGAAAAGTGTAGATCAATAGAAAGAATCATTTGCTGTCATACACAGTAGGACTGCATCTTAAGATGTATCTATAGAGCGAGATGCAAGGTAGGCTGAATTAATTGCTGATACCAATTACTATTGAAGGAGCTGCTGGCTAACTGTTATTACAGCATTAATAGGGCAGCAGATTACAAGGTCTTTCATTATAGTCATAAAATGACCAGACAAACACTTTGATTAGAAACTGAATCTGTGGAATAATAAAAAAAAAAGAATACTTCTGTTTAACAATTCAGACTGGAATGAGAGTGTTCCCATCTGTATAGCGGTCATGACACTGGTGTGTACAAATGTATAGTTGGGTCATGAAAAGGCTGTGGCAACAGTTTTGCCTTATTGCACATTTGGCTGCAGTTTCCCTATGAAATGTCCAGCGTGGGGCGCAAAAAGTGAGTGAAATGTGTCGTAATCAGACAAGGTTTTTAAGGTGATTATTAGATGGAGGTTTTAATGAGTTAAACTTAACTCCCTAGCCTAAAACTTTAACCTAAACCTAACCAATAGTGATCTACACTGAAAAGAGGGGAAGCAGCTCTATTGAAATACTAAACTAGTACACTTGAAACTTAACATATTTATGTTTGAGATGAGAACAATTATATTGCATTAAGTTCAAGTAACATTCAACACATTCATCAAAAAGTGATACGATCACATTGCTATGATATGTTCAAATGGATTCAGACTTCTAAAGGATGGTGTTCAATCAATGTGATTTTTACTGCTTACTCAATTAACTTATATTAAATGGGCAAATGTAACAATTCTTTAGCATTTGGTCTCAACTTAATTTCATTGAGTACAATCCATCCATGTTAACATAATCCAATTATGCTGGGACTATGTGAATATTTGTTGCATCAATGTATTGGTGAAACCAGGTTGGAAATTTCCAGTTTCCAGCACGCATTGCACATTTTAAAATTAAGAGTTATTTTAATACATTTCTATGCAAAATGAAACAAGTAAGAGACTCTGTTATGTTGAGATTAAGAGTTTCTGTCAAGTTGAATTTTTTTTGGAGATTACCGTTGTTTAAAATAGTGGAGCTAATGGTTAGGAAGAGGCTTGGTACATTACTATTGAAACATTGTTTTCACGAAGCAAAAAATGAGGGATCATCAGTATACTGACGGGATCTGTAAACTCAGCAGCCCCATACTTGTTATACAGTACAAAAGGATATATATATATATATATATATATATATATATATATAAATATGCTAATGTCATTGCTGCTAGCTAGCAACAACCTGCAAGGTTCAATAGAGTAATCTTAACCGATCAAATTTAAGTTAGGTTATTTAAATTAATTTAGGTTCTCACTACACAAAGTATTTGAGTAGAGTCTACATTTACATATCATAGAAACTCATTTTCACTGTGTGGAACCAATGTCAATTATGTTAAACCAACCATTTTTTTTCCAGTGTAAAATGAAATGAGAGGTAGACACAAAACAGGCATCCTTACCCATAACCAATGCCTAAATCTAACCGATAGTGTCCAAAAACTAAATGAGAAAAGCATATTTTTTTAAGCAGCTACATTATCTTGCATCGCTTCTACGACACTCTTGCCTCACGTGTTAGCTTGCGTGCTTGATTGGTCTCCAAACGCAGTCTTCCAAGTCCAAACTCCAACACTCTATCAGATGAGCTAAAGCTACCACGCAAGCTAATCACATTGGATTAAGAGTGTAAATATAGGGGAGTCTGTAAATAAATAAATTAAAACATAATATTTACATTAGAATAAAGCATTTCGATATCATAAAATAGCAGTGTGTGAGTAAGTGCAAAAAATATGTTTATAAAAGACAATCAGCCATTGTAGTCATGATTTGTGTGAAAGTGAATAAAACACAGTTGTTGTAGTGTCTCTAGTGTTAATTTTACAAGAAAACTGCAGCAAAACATGGAACGCAGCATGCCGTTTAGTAACGCTCATTCTATGAGACTAGGTTGCAACTTTACAATGCCGAAGTAAGAGTATGGGTAATAAAATTCGAGCCAGAGTCATAAAATACCTAGGAAATCTGCTAATATCCATCTAAATGAATTTAGAATATCCACACACCTCCCTAAGATAAAGAATCTATCAAACATATCTATACAGACATGAAAACTAAAATAAATGAAGAAACCACTGGGCAATATTCCTCTTCTTTTTCTCACCTCTGTATTGTCTCTTCCTGCTCTTTCACCATATGAGCCAGTTGCTGAAATATTGAACCAAGCTCCACAATGGTGGACTCTATATTCTGCATAGTGTCTGCACGGTTCTGAATGTATGAATCCTAAACAGACACATCACAGTGGTCTAAATACATTTTAATTAATCAGTTAACCTGCTGTTGTACCATTACAACACAACTGATGAGAAAGCAATACCCGTTCATTGATTAACTGCATCTGACTGGAGTGGAGGTCCATGTCTATCGATACATCACTCTTCTTGGAATCGTCCTGCATAAGTACTGAAGTGTCTGTTGAGAAAAAAAAGCCAAAGACAAAGTCAAGGATAGCTACTTAAATGTGTAAATCCACCAGGAATTTCTCTTTGTTTCATGTTCTTACTGAAGCTGTTGGCATGGAAAGAGGAAGTGGAGGCAGGAGATTGTGAGAACTGCTCTTGTCTGCTTCTCTGCTGCTTCAGGTTCTAACCGGGGGGAGGGGAAAATATATTCCATTTTACAAAAAAAGCAATCTGACATCTACCATGACATATTCCACAGAAAGAGAGAACATCAATAATATTTACCTCTGTTCTAACTTCCAGGACTGATTTGAAGTCACTTGACATCGATGCCAGTTTGGACTACAAGTGGAAAGAGGAGCGTTTAATTGAAGGTGAAAATCAACTAGACATCTTTACATTGTGAATGAACCCTGAAGCTAGAGATTGATACCTGCAATGACACCACAATGGTGTTGGAATGTGTCTGAAGATGTCTGCCATTCTGTCCACTGCGGGATCTAACGAGTTCCTGTAATCCAGCTATCTGCTTATTCAGACTGTTTATGTCCTGAAAGACACCAGACAGTTGGGAGTCAGATTTAAGAATTAAATGGACAGGCAGAATAACAATGTGTTCTTGGCAAAGGGGAAATAACAATCAATCTAACCTGTTTCACAATGTACGTGAGCTCATCAATTTCAGTTGCTTTATCGTCAAAAAGGGACTTTCTTTTGGCAACTGCATGTGAAAATAGAATAGGTTATGCATCAAAACCAACTGAGATTGGTACATGTTTCTGATGCATAGGGTGACATGGTTTCTTACGAATTGTGAGCTTCTCCAACTTGGCAAAAGTGTTGCTGAGGTCTCTTCCAATTCGCCTGTTAATGAGATGCGGTCAATATCTGTCACAAGGCCAAGCCGTATAACGCAGGCCATTAAAACTTAAGTAGGACTGAATCAATTATAGGTCAAAGGCATGTCTCGGTGCTGATCCTTTATATATGAAAGATTAGATTCACTTACTTAGCCATGAGAGTGAAATCACTCCGCTGTCTGATTGCATTGCTGACAGGTCTGACGGTCTGAGCTCCATTCTGAAAAAGAATTTTTGAAATGTTTAATTTCAAGTAAGACTCCTTAATTATAAATCAAAACAAACACTAATTAAAGTTAGACAATATTGTTGTTTATAGTAAAGGAATAGTTACCCAAAAATGAAAATTGTATCATTATTTACCCTCAAATTGTTCAAAACCCATATGACTTTGTATCTAGTGTGTCACATTATAATGAAAGTGTATGGTGACTGAGATTGATTGGTCTGTCTAACATATCCTAATGCAAGTTATTTGTGTTTGAAACAAAATGAGGGTGAGTAAATGACAGAATTTTAATTCTTGGGTAACCCTTTTATCACACACAACATAATACCGGAGTGCAGAGGAGCAACCTAGTAATTATTTACATCTTTTTCATCAATAGTTTTCACACCTGTCTTCCCTGTAGGGACTTGCACACAGACTGAAACTCGTTGGTTCGGTCTTGGCAGGACATGCTGATAGTGTCTACCAGAGGGGTAATGGGTGCTGGGACAGCCAGGGGGGTTTCCAGCTGCTGGACCAGCTGGGAATGGGTCTGGGTCTGGGATGGCCCAGTGTACACCCCATCCTGGCTGCTTTTAGGACCGTGGCGGCGACGAGTGTTCATTAGTGCACCAGCTCATCACCTAATGAAAAGGAAATGGTTATAAAACTGAGGCTGAAAGAATGATAACAGGTTAATGGTAATACTGTACTTTAAAGGGGGTATCTGTTTATGTCTGTCAATTTAAAAACATGATACCAAGATTCTGGTGTGCCTCTGTTTTTCTCTAACTTTGATTCTTTTTTCAGGAGACATACCCAAACCTATAGTACAAATCAGCAAACTCTTTGACTATGTGTCTCATAATAACCCAATGACTTGCCTACAATGCTCCAAGTCCTCACTAGTTTGGCAGCTCATCAAGTTTTAGGACAAAGCATTTGTTTTGAAGAGCCTTCCAGCTGTGTTCAATACAAGTGCTGAACATCTGTCGTGATTGCCCAACACCAACTGCTTTATGCCACCGTTATATAAACACTAGTAAATACGATAGTATAGCAATCGTAACCAGCATGCTATATGTATGTCTCCTTGTCATACAATAACATTTCATCCTATTTTCCACATATAAAGCTCAAGTTAGCAGCTAAGCTAGCCATGTACTTGCATTTGTGATTTTACCTAAAGTTGTTTTATCAGTCAAACAATCAAAAAAGGACAGATGTGTGTGAATAATCGAGCACTCTTGATATGTGGACAAAATGGAAGTTGTCAACACATGAGCACAAAAATAGAAGTATTAATTTCTCACCGGTTGGCAGATTACGTCTCTCTCTGGTGGTTGAACTGTGTGCAGGTTGTGAACATCCGGGTCTTAACACAAATATTGACGTCATTGCCACGTCGTCTTTAGTGGAGAAAGCTTCTCTACATTTTTATTTTATAATTAATTTATTACTTTTTCTTGCCAAATATTACCTTCATAAGTGTCATTTTCAAAGAAAAGTCCTTTTTTATTTTCAAGAAAGATATTTATATATATTTAAATTCGTTAAGGAATTCTAACAATTCTATTGCATGTAAGACACTTTTATGGTGTAATGCATATAAGCTAGTATAACACGCTTTGTCATAATATAATGTAACCCTCATTGTTTTAGTTTTTTTTGTATTTGTTATTTTTATATTGCATAAATAAATAAATAAATAAAAGCTTCTATATAACACAAGGTGGCCGAACTGAATGAGTGTGAATCTTTTGAATCTTTTGAAATAAACTTATTGAAATATATATTTTTAAATACAAATATAAAGTAATTGTTTCAATGGAAGTCTCCACAACAGGATAACATGCCAGCTTACTGTGATTGTCATGACCATATGTATATCTATGTATATATATATTTTAGTGCTCCTTATTTTAGTGCACTTATTTCTAGTCCGTTTTTAAATAGCAGGCATATACTTCCCATATAACCAAGGTTGGGGAGTAACAGAATACTTGTAACAGGATTACGTATTTTAAATACAAAATATAAGTAACTGCATTCTACTACAGTTACAATTTAAATCATTGGTATTTAGAGTACAGTTACATTCAAAAAGTATTTTGATTACTGACGAGATTACTTTGCATTGTATTGTCATTTGTTTCATTTGATATTTAGACCTTACAGATGGAAAACATTTATACATATAAAGATGTGATCCAATGTGCATTTGAACAGCGAGTTTTAAATTAGATTAATCTTGTTTTAGAAACAACACTGCGTAAGATATTTAGGTTTTTCAGAGAATGTATGTTTAACATGTGTATTTTGTCTTACTGTACTGGCAGAGTTTTTATAGTCAAAACAAGGAGAGGGTCCATTCAAGGGGGCTGCCTTGTTAGTATCACACGACCAGCCAAATACTATTCTCTTAATCTCAGTAACAGCCCTGTTATAGGACCCTTTATTCATTAATTAGCTTCATTATGGCTGACTGAATTTCTATAAAGTCACTGGTAACTGAAAACTATTGCGTTTGAATGATGCTGCATCCAAACCACTAAGTGTCAGTGTAAGCCCAAGACAAAAATAAATAAAATACTAAAGCGCACCTGTACTTTACAAATGGCTTACTCGCTGCATTTTAAGCTGGGGAAGGAGAAAGTGTTTTATCAAAGAAAAAAAGTTACAGGCGTCTTCATCTTTAAATTGGTTTCTGCAGTATGAGGCCTATAAACAAAATGTTCCATCTGTTGTTGAAAATATAATTTAACAATTAGATGAGAGAAAAATCAGAAGTTTACTCACTAAAATATTGTAAAAAATGTTTTATTATTTATGGTGTCAGTCATACTTTCTCAACAGTTCCTAATTGGAGATAACGGGATAAAATAGATAAAATAGTGTCAATAACTGAATAAACACATGAACATGAAACATGAGCTTGCACACGAGAGCAACGACAAGTAAAGATTTTTATTAAATAATCAAATACATTTTGGTTTGTTTCACACCAAACCTTCTTGTATGCCTTTAGAAAAAGACATGAGACTCATAAAAGTATTTATTAGACTTCTGAATTATATTTTACATCCTTATGCAATTATACAAAATCACAGAGCACAAAATTTCTTCAAATTTTTAATCAGGGTTCTAACACAGGGGTGAGTAAACATGACTGAATTAAAATTTTTGGGTGAGCTATCCCTTTAAATAATGATTTTTTTGTGGCCTGAACCTGGATGGGCTAGAGTGTTGGCATCTGCATCAAATAAAACATCATCACCAATGTCTGAACCTCTCAAGTAGAAAAAGAACATTTATTTCAACACCTTGCAAAAGTTATAATCTCCAAAAAAAAAAATATATATTTTAAAAAGTTAATGTTTAAGAGCACCAGTTTCACCAATTTTACTGATATTAAAGAAGCTCTCTGATGGTGTTTTGGGCAAAACTGTCCAAATGCCAAAAAACTGCCTTTGATCTTAAAGACAGAAAAAAATAAAAACAATAGAATACTGTAGTCTCACATGAATTGACAATGGCTGTGTTAAAAATGGCAACTCAACATTCTCCTTAATATTCCATCCATATTCCTTCTGGCAAACTGCTTCAACAGTGACTTTGTTGGAGGAATTAATGGTACAATAAAACACGAAAAAAAAAACAAACAAACACAAAAATTGTTCCTGCTCATATACCTGCACCATAGTGGAATGTACTCTGAGCCACACCCACTGAAGCCTCAGAGCATACGCTGACTTAAGTTTAACGTGACTTGCAAATACTGCTGAGAAGGTGCTTCACAACAAAAGATTATTAAAGAGTGCAATGGTGAGGGTGTTTAGTAGCTCTGATGTAATTTCAACATGTCAGTTTGTAGATGTAATTCTTAAAAAATGGTTAATAAACAGTAAACTTCAATATGTAATCATTACCATTCATCTAAAAAATCAGAGCAGAACAGGTTCCTCAGACAAAACAGTTTCTATAAACATCCCATTCATGTCACTATTCATGTAGAAGGAAAACACTACACCATTTACTTAAAGCCACAATCAGTAGCAAATTTTGCACTTTATTGTTCATAAAACAGCAGCAAATGAGTTTATACATGAGGTGAAATCGAACAAATATTTGTGCATATATTGCTATCTTTTTTCAAGCACTGTGAATGAGTATATGATCATTGACAGAAGGTTAACAATGCCTTGTTTTTTTTTCAATATCACAAAGTCTTGTGTGAAGGTCCCTTTTGGCATTTAAACCACGTCAAACCATTCTCAAGAGTATTCACAAACATCAAATTAAAAAGACCTTACACTTGATCACATAAAAAATTAACAGCGCAGTACAGGACACCTTAAATATCAGCTTGGTTTTATCCAGCTAATAGCAATGAATATAGTATTATATTTAAATGCTAAGAATGAAAAAGGTGCAAAATAAAATTAAGATTGGTAAAAAATGACGCCCCTCTATCTGAAGCTCCACAATTCATCAGATAACTGACGAAGGCTTCAGCCTACTACTAGTGAGTAATGGGTATGATCTGAGGAGCGTTTTAAAACGAATAGTTACAAGTTAAGGAATTATGATCGCAAAGAAGCAGGGCCAGGTTTATCCAAACCTGACGTCTAGACACATTGCTGGTGTTCACTTTGAGTGGTACATTTCTGTGGATTCTAAACCCACGGTCAGTCTTAAACTCAGCGCTGATGCATATAAAAAAACTTCTGGTCCCCCAATTGTCACAATGTCAGACCATTAAATGAAGTTCATTTTTTTCTGTTCTTCTCATCAAAACAGCTTTATCATGCTCTCTCTTGACTTGCCAACTCCCACCCACTTCACTGAAAAGAGAAACATATTTCTTAATCATCCTTCTGCAACTGCCAAGCATGCCGGTAGTTTAATTAATTAGATAATTACATGTGCAAGACAGTATTAGTATGCTATCAGTATATACTGCCTTCCCAATAGGTTAACAATGTCAACATCACACTTATCTTACCTGGCAACTGTAGGAAATTCTCAATAAAGCGAATGTAAGCCTGTGCCTGAGTTGGCAGTTCATCAAAACTGCGCACTCCCTCAGTACTACAACCCCAGCCAGGCAACGTCTCATAGGTCACTTGAACCTTGGTCAGCACGTCCATGTTAGCTGAAATACACAAAGATAATCCTCCACACATCAGGAAACATTTTTTATCATGTCATCATGATCTGTGTGAAACAGACAAATCTGGAAATGTTTTAAGAAAAGGTAACTTACCAGGAAAACTGGGAAGAGGCTTTCCATCAACAGTGTAGGCTATGCCAACCTTTATTTCTGGCAATGTGTCAAGAATGTCCAACTTGGTCAGTGCAATGCTGAGGGAATCAGAAGATAAGGTATTAAGTTCAACCTGTGCCAGTGTATAAAAGCAAAATTTGTTAATAAAATAATGTGCAGAGGTCTCAAATCGTTTTCCATAACAACTAACATAACAGAAAGCCATGAGTGTCAGATACTCACGCCGTGAAACCGTTAACCATGTGGGCGTAGCGAACCAAAACCAAGTCCAGCCATCCACAGCGGCGGCGCCTGCCTGTCGTAACACCGAATTCCCTCCCTCTGCTCTGCAGCAAATTACCCACATCCTAGAAAATATCAGGAAGACAATGAATTAAAGCACAAAACATGTGACAAAATGTGGTAAATATTGATAAATTCACTTTTAACATAATTATCTATTGCCTCACACTCCATAACAACACACACTCACACTATCTTGCTCAGTGGGAAATGCTCCCACTCCGACCCTGGTGGTGTAGGCCTTTACCACTCCATACACTCGGCCAACATGAGACGGGGGGACACCAAGGCCTGTGCAGACACCTCCAACAGTGCAATTTGACGAAGTCACAAAGGGGTAGGTGCCTGAAAGTCAGAACAATATATTGTTTATACCAATTAATTGGTGCAGATAGTTGACTTTTGGCCTATAAGTTACCTGTAAAAATCTATGCTGATATATAGATTTTTTTTAATTTCACTTTAATAAACCTCATCTTGTGAAATTACACATTAAACTGCTCTCTGGAACGCTTGATTCTGATTGGTCTATGGCACAATCAAGCAGTCTGGTATGTCCCGGTATTGCAAGTCATCTTTACTGCTCCTCAAATCACTGTGCCATCTCTACAACTAAGCTAGTAAAATAATTTTAACTCAAATACATTTATTTAATTATTGGCTAGTAGTCTTGTAATAAGTTGCACAATGAGCAGTCAGATAGTCATTATTATTATTTATATATTTAATCCCATTTTGGAATGCCCAATTCCCACTACTTAGTAGGTCCTCCTGGTGGCGTGGTTACTCCCCTCAAACCAGGTGGCCAAGTCTCGGATGCCTCCGTTTCTGAGACCGTCAATCAGTGCATCTTATCACATGACTCGTTTTGCACGACACCGCGGAGACACTGCAATCCACGCACAACTTACCACGTGCCCCACTGAGAGCGAGAACCACTAAACGCGTGCACGAGGAGGTTACCCCATGTGACTCTACCCTCCCTAGCAACAGGGCCAATTTGGTTGCTTAGGAGATCTGGATGGAGTCACTCAGCACACCCTGGATTCGAACTTGCGACTCCAGGGGTGGTAGAGTCCAGGGGTCAGCATTTATACTCAGAGCTACCCAGGCCCCCCAGACAGTCATTATTTATAAAATAAACACCAACACAACTCCGACACAAGCCAGACATGGAATTTAACTGGTCCACTATTTACTTCTGCTCACATAATTTCAATGCAAATAAATGTTTCATGTCCATTTATTTGTAAAACAGTCTTGTATTAGGCTAGATAACGAGGAGTCAGACAGTCATTTCAACAAAATAAACACCAAGAGGAACTCCAATGAAAACCGGAGGTGCAAATCACCTGTTCAGCAATTAATTTATTCCGCCATAATTACATGATTTAAGCGCAAATAAAAATATTTTATGTCCATGTATACATTTATTTGATTAGTAGCCATGTAATAAGCTGGATAAATGTACAGTCAATCGATTGTTATTGCAAAATAAATCCCTTCAGGCTGATACAAGACCCTTCTGCTTCGGGGTCCTGATCAACCTGTTTGAGTTTATTTTGCGATAACAACTGGTTGACTATACATTTTTACTTACATAAACCTCTTGATCTGATGAATATATAGGCTATACAAATCTTAATTTGTTAAATTTTTACATAGATCAATATAACAGAGCAAAGTCTCTGTCATTTAAAAATAAAAAGCCCCCAGTGAATTTCTATTTATTATTGGAATTTTGGTTTGCACAATAAAATGCTTTTGGGATTTAATTTATTTTGGACTCTTGTAGCCTCAATGTCTGTGACCGTCATAGTAAGGAAAGATTTTTTAATCGGTTATCAGCCCTTTCAACCATCTTATTAATCTGTATTGGCAAAATCCACCATCGGTCAACCACTAATGGAAACTTCTCATTTCAAGCAGTTGTTTAATTGTATAATTTGTAGCATTTTCAAGTACCTACACTGATTTGTTGAACACTAAATACTGGTACTGTCTCTTTAACATAAGCAGCATTTCTGTAAAGAGGGTCTGTTGATGAAACTATGTGAACAATAGACACTCAAATGGGTTTATCTAATTTGTGCTCTGCATGATTAACATTAAATATGATTTTTGTTTTTGAACAACAACTGAAAGTACAGATCAGAAAGGGTATTAAAAGGTCGACATTATTAAATGACAAATGGGTCGTGGACACACACATTATACAGATCAACCTTTACTCTAAACATGCAGGGAAACTCTTTCTCTGCTGAATACTTCACCACTACACTACACAATTACTGGTAAGAGAAATGTAAATATTTACCAGCCAGTTGCCAAATACATTAGTCACATAGTATTAAATTTGGTTGCAAATGCAAGTTATTTCCTCTCATTGTAGTGGAGTATGGAGGACAAAACATGCAAAAATAATAAATAAACGTAATAAGAAAATAAAAAGAATAAATGTCTTGATAAAACAAATATAATTAGTTTTTAAATGAAAGATATTCCTGACTTTTTTCCTTTATTATTTTCTCTTTTTATTTGTATTCTTTAAAACTTTTTGTAATCTTTCATTTTTTTTAATTTATTATTATATTTATTTATTCCCACATGTATTCATTTCTATATTTAAATATTCCCACATTTATTTATTTTTGTATTTATTCTTATATTTCTGTCTCTTGTATGATAATTATGTGGGCGGGTCCTGCTTACCATTGGTTTATCGTAGATTGAAGCGTGTGCTCGATTACTCTTGACTTGTTTTGATATGACGTTAGGTCATAGCCATATTGTGTAAACTAAAGCTCTAATGTTTTTAGCCCCACAAATAGCTTAAGTCAATCCAAGATTTATTTTTATACTACAATCACAAAATAAATGGGGAGCTGTTTCTTCAACAAATCCACAAAATGAGCAAGTTTCATAAATTATATGATTTAACCTAATGCTTTTCTTTTTTTCCCTGTGTATATAACTTCATATTTTGATGTCTGCAAATACATAATATTGATTTCTGTTGTTATGATTGTTCATTGCAAAAGATACAACCATGCTTCATTTCCCTGATCGTTTATGTATGTATATATAAGTTCTGCAATAAAAAAAAACTATAGCTGACGCTTCACATATATCTAGAGAGTTGCGCAACTTAGCGAATTAAGTCGATAACCACGCATCAAATGATTGTTTCATTTAGAGTAGAGGTGCTTATTGATGTTTTAGGAGAGCTGTATGCCGGTATGAATGTCGAAGCACATCCTGGATTGTTAAACTCTCTGCAAAACGTTCCCTGCATATTCAAAATTTGTGCGAGTAAGAGGGTGCTAAGGTGGGACATCCATCTGCTTCCAACAAGTACTATTGAGCTCTCAACCAATGATGCACTGGAGCTACGCAAGGACCGCCTCCCTCATTTACATGTTGCACACAGAAAAGTAAAAATAAATACATGTATAAATAAATATGGGAATATATAAATATGGAAATAAATATTTGTGGGAATAAATAAATATAAAAAATGTATTAACACATAAATAAAAAAAATATGCAAAATAAATGAATAATTAAAATTTAAAAAGAATTAAAAGAATAAAAAGAATAAAGTCATACAATAATAAATTCAGGAATACATTGAATTAAAAACTAATTATATTTGTTTTATCAAGACATTATTCCTTTATTATTACATTTATTTATTATTTATGCAGGTTTGGGCCTCCATAGTGGAGGGTTGCGTGCGCATAGAGTAAAAGATCGAACTTGGGATTTAAGAATCGATATCAAGTTTGTTCAAATGAAGATCGTGATGCATCAGAAAATGTATCTTTTTACCCACCTCTACTAAACACATGTGAAGAAACTGGATATTTCTGTTTAACCACAACATTTTTCCAAAGAGTTTTATTCATACCAAAATCAATATCCAGTAGGGCAGCATTGGCTCCTTCCACCAGAATCTTCTTGCTTGGTCCAGTGAGGGCTTTGTGCATGAAATAAACTCCATCAGTTACTAAAGGTCTTAACCTTTCAGCATAACCCTATGGATTAAATGGGTGAAAAATTACACAACACATTCAAGATCTTAAAGTCTTGCAAATCAACTTGACAGTTGCCACTACTATTAACACGTATGTATTCACCTTCAGCTGCTCGAGCTCAGCGTCAACATTGATGTTAAGCTTGGGGTATGTGGTCTGAAAATGGCCAGCCAACACTCGAAACCTGAAGAAAGATTTACTTACAGTTAACATACAGGGAACACCACATTGCAATGTATTCAGTTATATACAGTTAAAAGGAAATGTTTCGCCTCAATAACTTGGGAGTAAACTCACTTTTCCTCAAAGACTGAAAAGTCGGAGACCAGATCACACACTCTCAGTCCATTACGAGCAGCTTTGGAGGAATATGCAGGGCCAATGCCCTTCTTAGTGGTGCCCAAACTGTAAAACAAAGGAGGGTGATCTCTATCTAGGGGGCAAGGTTTCTGGAACAGTATTTTGTTTTAATTGCAAGAGAACTCACTTCTTCCCTGCCTGCTCCTGTCTGAGCTGCTCCTGTATTCCATCAACTGCCTGATGGAAGTTGAACACTACATAGACAAAAAAAACAATAACTTTAATTACAAGATCATCGATAAAAATGTCACAGACAAAGGCCATTTATTGTCAATGTCGAGGCCTGATGAAGTCAAAACAGAACTATACCAATATGTGCCCGGTCAGATATCTTCAATCGTTCCTCCCATCCTTGAAGTCCTAAAACAAACAAAAAGATAAAGAACTTATTACTGAAAAGGTAACAAAACAGTAGTTCATCTAACAAAGATGAAGGCATATAGCTACGTACAATTTTTTTATTCAAGAAAACTATACCAAAATGACGTTTGTCTATAATAAAGAAATACAAATTAAAACCCTATAAACTTTATTTACCATTGCCTTTTTGCAAGTTTTTCTCAGCCTCATCAAACAACCCTGGCAGATGTATCACAACACCATTTCCTGTGGGAAAGAACAAGAAGGGACCTCAGCATAACAGCAGGTCAACAAACAGACGCAAATCAATTAGATCAACATAAAGAGACAAGATTGGGATATTTGAGCTGAAGTGGTTAGAGAATGCACTTAACAATGCCACTCAAATGAATAAGCGTTTGAGGAAGTCTGAGGCAGGGATGGATTACTGACTGGGCCAATGGGGCCAGTGCCCAGAGGTCCTAGACTGCCCGGGGGTGCCCTGGGCTTTAAGGCTGCAATCTAGTTTGGTGATTTCCACCCACCCCCCTGAAAACCCTTTAGGCCATGAACGAAACACCCCCCACCCATTATTTTTTCGAGATAATTGGCCCCAGGGCCTTTGAAAGTCATAATCCATCCCTGAGTCTGACCTAGATAAACTAGTTGGAAGTAAAGCAAAATGTAATTTACAAATTGTCAAAACATACCAATGAACGAGACGGCCTTTTTGTTGAGAACGCCACTAGGCAATAAGTGAAAATCATATTCCACCGTGTCGACCACCACAGTGTGTCCAGCGTTATTTCCACCCTGACAACAAACAGTTGTTATAAACACTAACAGATGCGTAAGTTTAAGTTGTATAATTATAGTATAATGTACGCATACAAATTAAGTACGCAAACTCATGAACAAACAATGACTCGGACGAAATGAGAGGATGGTCCCACCCACCTGGCATCTGCAAACAATGTCGGCGTCCATAGCCAAGAGGTCGACCACTTTCCCCTTCCCTTCATCTCCCCACTGAGCGCCCAGCACTACCGTCACTTTATTCTGAGGCTCCCGCGGAATCCGCAGAGATTCCACCCCTCCGCTTTCCCGGGAACGCTTGAGCGCGGGCTCACCATTCAGTGAGGCGGTTTCCTGACCATTAGACATTGTGCTGTCCGCTGCCATGCTGAAAGTGTGTGAAGAACAGCGTGAAAGCAGCTCCGGTACTCCAACATGGCCCCGATATTATACTTCAAAATACAAGTCCTGTGGCTAAAAATATATCAAAAGTAGGGTTTGGATTCACACACACGATTGTGAAAAATGGGCATAGGGGATATGAGTGCTTAAAAAAAATAAAGACGTTAAAAGTGTGGGAGAGTGTGACGCTATTTCGGTGCAATTAATTTTAAGTTCAATTCGAATTTGTTTCCTGTTGAGTGTTGAAATTCTCTGTTTTGAGCGCTTATCACTACTGACTTCATAGACAGATTTTGGCGGGTAACATTCTAAAGGCAAAATTAGAGTCTCTAGGCATCGTTACACAGCCTGATTAAAGACCACGTGAAATAAAAATGTACGTTTTTGCTGATTTTAGTCCATGTCTGTTATATTTAATGGCATCTTTATGCTAGTGTACTTTTAACATTGACACAATTAATTTTAAGAAGATATAAGTATTTCAAATCAGCAATCTCTTCTGGCTAAACAGACTCATGAACATCCACAATGTCACATAGAGGTTGAGAAACATTGATCAATCAAGTGCTTTCTAGAATGAGCCCTACAACTGTTCAGTGGGTCTGGCTGTGTTTTATGGTGTGTTCACACTTTTAGTTCGGCTCTCTTGGTTCTCTCGTTCACATTGACATTTTAACACCAAACTTAAATATACAAAACAAAAGGTATAAGGATAAAGTCGCAACCTGATTGGACAGCTTTTATGATGTATATTTTGTGACGGAACTTGCTGGGCTAAATGCGCTCATTGGATTTATGTATATATGGTGGTATTTTTACCAGCTCAGAACAAACGAAAAGAAAATATGCTGCAAGGATGGCTGACGGTGGTTCCGACTCCTGTACTGAACTGTAATGACCAACATAAATCCTATGATGAGAAGAGCCAGGAAGGCAAATTACTTCCTGTTATTGGACCGTTTAGGACTGTTCATTGGGACAGTGGGCACAACAGACAACAAGACATCAAGCTTGTTGAAAATCTTTCTTAGCATCTGCGACTAGTCTTGCACATTACAAGCCCGTTCATCGCGATATCTGAGAGGAGTGGACTGAAGCCTGGCCAATTCTCAATTGCCGTTTTGGTCATTTGTTGTCTTGGGAACAATTTAGTTTGTCTTTCTACACCAATAACCCCCTCTGGCGATGTGCCACCACAGACAGATCACTAGACCCTGCCCGGCCACCCCTGTAAAAAACTCCTGGCAACGCCCCTGCATAAGGGTGAGTAAATGATGAGAGCATTTTTATTTTTATTATCCCTTTAAGTAATATCAAGAACAGATGACTGAGTGAAAATATTTCATTAATAAATGCATATATAGCTGAAAAGAAAAACAGAGTATGCTAAAATAATACTACACTGAAATATTGGAAAAATGAGGCTACGTCATGGACTGCAAGCAGCCTAAGCTTATTATCTTCTGTCTGCTCAGCATCACATTAGAAGATGGTTCTCCGGAATAGCGGCCAGTGTTATTAACCAAGAACAACATCCACTCAGAAACATATGAGGGAGAATGTTGGATAACTGTTATTTCTTGTTTACTTCTTGCTTGTATGTTGGGAGTTTGTATGTATGGAGGGGCAACTTACACAGGTAGGTATGAAGATATGTCTGCACTTGATCAAAGCAGTGTGCTTTTATTTCTTTAACTCTAGATAACAGATCACTGAGAAATAGCTGATGCAGTTTAAAACATTTAAAATGATGTTGTTGTGTACATTCTTTAGGGATCACCCAAACACAATAAAGAAGTGTTTCCCCATTGTTCTGTGTGTGTCAGCTGTTTCTCCAATGATTGTTTGTATGGGCATGGACACGTTCAATGAAAGTCAGAGTGAGTGTGGGCTGCCAGTGTGCCTCATCGTCTACTCCATATTATTTCATTATGAAAATTTTTACAAATTCATTGAGAATTTTCCAATTGAGAATTGATTTTGAACACCTTAACCAAACATGCTTCTCTTTTTTTGTATTGTGTATCATAGCCAAGTCCACCATTGTTGGCACTGTTAGGCTTTCATCTACAGGGCTTTTTAACTGTCGCTCTACTGCCACTGACACATGTTAGTATTATTGCTGTCCACTCTCTAGTTTTCTTTTTATTTTATGCATGATGATGTACAATAAACGGATACTGGTTGTCTGCCGGTTAAGAATCTGGCCAACAATCCAGATGATTTACTTTACCTAAATTACCTTAATAATCCTAGCCCATTACCATGCAAGCATTTTACCAGAAACTGCTCCATGGGCAACCCATCCTACTAGTTGCTAATGGCAAGTTAAGTAACAATTAACAGGTTATATGCTTAATAAATTTAGCAATAATTTATGTAAGGTAATTTGGTGTAGTTACTGAAAACATATGACTCTTTTTGTTTTGTTTTTTGTACCATTGTGGAGTTATTTATTTCATATAATGACACATGCTTTTTCTTGGACCTCTGACTCAGGTAGCGATTGAAAGCCCAAAAGGATTTTCAATTATGTTAAATCAGGCTTTATTGAGTATGAAAAATAGATAACACATTTTTTATGTATTTATTTGCAATTTGCGTGGCAAATCCAATTGTAAATTGAATCTGAAGTCTTGTTAAATCTGAATATATTTGCTAATTTTCTTTTGCTGCAATGTTAAAGGCAGTCACATTTTCAGTGTTGAAGAATAAAAGATAACGGTTTATATTTCTGCACGATTCCCATGTTGGTGCTATGCACTGTTGCCAGTCCACTTTTATTCGGAGAGGGAATGCGGACAAAGAATAACAGTAATTTAGACACGTAATGTCCTTGCTGAGCTCCAGATGGTGCTCTCGAGTTCTGATAATGCACAGTTATGAATGTTGGCAAATATTGTAAACACTGAACTGTTCAGGGAATGTGGGCTTTGTGGTTTATAACCAACATAATTCATCAAGTTTTCCATGACTTGCTGTGATGACTTTGTGTTCTTGCTTTGCCCATCTATGATTTCCATCATATCATTAAACAACTTTGCTTTGGACAAGACACTGCATCTGAGGTCCTAATTTGGGCAGGTAAATGCATTTAAAGGAATAGTTCGCCCAAACATGAAAATTCTCTCATCATTTATTCACCCTCATGCCATCACAGATGTTTATGACTTTCTTTTTTTTGCTGCTGAACACAAATATACAGCTGAAGACAGAAATGTACATGCATTCACTGTCTTTGGTCAGTTAGGATCAATACTTTATTTTAAGAATGTGAAATGTCAGAATAATAGTAGAGAGAATGAGTTATTCCAGCTTTTTTTCTTTTGTCACATTCCCAGTAGGTCAGAAGTTTACATGCATTTTGTTAGTATTTGGTAGCATTGCCTTTTTATAGATTAACTTGGGTCAAATGTTTTGGGTAGCCTTCCACAAGTTTCTCACAATACGTTGCTGGAATTTTGGCCCCTTCCTCCAGACAGAACTGAGTCAGGTTTGTAGGCCTCCTTGTTCATGTTCCTTCCGCACATGCTTTTTCACCCACAAATTTTCCATCAGATTGAGGTCAGGGCTTTGTGATGGCCACTCCAATACCTTGACTTTGTTGTCCTTAAGCCATTTTGACAACTTTGGATGTATGCTTGGGGTCATTGTCCATTTGGAAGACTCATTTGTGACTGAGCTTTAACTTCCTGGCCGATGTCTTGAGATGATGTGTATCCACATAGTTTTCCTTCATTATGATGTCATCTATTTTGTGAAGTGCACTAGTCCCTCCTGAAGCAAAGCACCCCAACAACATGATCCTGCCACCCCCATGCTTCACGGTTGGGATGGTGTTCTTCGGCTTGCAAGCTTCACCCTTTTTCCTACAAACATAATGATGGTTATTATGGCCAAACAGGTCAATTTTTGTTTCATCAGACCAGAGGACATTTCTCCAAAATGTAAGATCTTTGCCATGTGCACTTGCAAACTGTAGTTTGGCTTTTTTATGGCGTTTTTTGGAGCAGTGGCTTCTTCCTTGAACAGTCATACAGGTCATGTCAATATGGGACTCATTTTACTGTGGATATACGTAATTCCTCCAGCATTTTCACAAGGTCTTTTGCTGTTGTTCTGGGATTGATTTACACTTTTTGCACCAAACTACATTAATCTCTAGGAGACAGAATGTGTCTCCTTCCTGAGCGGTATGATGGCTGCATGGTCCCATAGTGTTTATACGTGCATACTATTGTTTGTACAACTGAACGTGGAACCTTCATGCATTGACTAACCAGACTTGTGGAGGTACAAAATTATTTTTCAGGGGTCTTGGCTAATTTCTTTTGATTTTCCCATGATGATGCAAAGAGGTACTGAGTTTGAATGTATGCCTTAAAATACATCCACAGGTACAACTCCAACTGACTCCAATTAGCCTAGCAGAAGCTAATTGGCTAATTGCTTAAAAGCTTGACATCATTTTTTGGAATTTTCCAAGCTGCTTAAACACACAGTTAACTTAGTGTATGTCTAAGAATATTTTGGATATCTATTGGAGTATAGGGATGATAATCCTGTTGTAGACAGAACACATACAATTTGCCGTAAGGTGACAGGCAACACATCAAACATGCCCACGTATATCAGACGACATCATACCGACATTGATTGAAGTGGTACACGGAAGAAATCTCAACATCAGCAGGTTACTCTTCCTAATGCCTTTCAAATTAAGTTACCAGCCAACTCCGACTCTGCTCAAAATATTACCAATGTAATCAGTGCTTTCATGGCCCTGAATATGTGCCCCTATTCAGTGGTTGAAAACAACGGATTCAAAAATTTGCTCCACGGGCTGGAACCCAGATATGTAGTACCAAGCTGACCGCATTTCACCCAAAACATGTTACCTAAACTTTATGATGAAGTAAAGGTTAAACTACAGGAAGAGTTGAACAATGGCAAATTCATTGTATGGACTACAGATGGGTGGACGTCCCATGCAACAGAAAGCTACATTACCATTACCGCGCACTATATTACGGATAATTGGGTAATTTCAAATCCTGTTCTAAAAACTTTAAATTACTTGAATTATGTTTACACAGAAATGCCCCCACAAAAAACAAACAAAACAAACTAAAAATATATCGAGGTATGAATCGAACCATGACTCAAAAATCGAGGAGTGAACCGAACCGTGGATTTTGTTTATCGTTACATCCCTACAGTCCAGTGTAGGATTAATAAAGTGCAGTGCTGATCGTGAGAGATCAAGAGTTCAAAAGTCTGATTGCTTGGGGGAAGAAGCTGTCCTGGAGTCGGCTGATGCGGGTCCTGATGCTGTGATACCGCCTGCCTGATGGTAGCAGTGAGAGCAGCCCATGGCTCGGGTGGCTGGAGTCTCTGGTGATCCCCCAAGCTTTTTTCACACACAGCCTGGTATGGATGTCCTGGAGGGAGGGAAGCTCACCTGGTGAGCCTTTTTCACAAAGGCCTCAGTGTGGATGGACCATGTGAGTTCCTCAGTGATGTGGATACAGAGGAACTTGGAGCTGCTGACTCTCACCACCAGTGCTCTATTGATGGTGATGGGTCTGTGTTCTCTGTCTTTTCTCCTGAAGTCCACCACAAGTTCCTTGGTCTTGCTGACGTTGAGGAAGAGGTTGTGCTCCTGACACCAGCTTGTTTCATCATTGTCAGTCATCAGACCAACCACCGATTGTTGAAGTAACTGCAATGAATCCAGTGAAGTGGGCAGCACAGAGCAGGTGTAATCTCTGATTAGTCTCTCAAAGCATTTGCTCATGATGGGGGTCAGAGCAACAGGATGCCAGTCACTTAAGCAAGTGATTTTGGATTGCTTTGGTACAGGCCCAATTTTGGATGTTTTAAAGCATGCAGGGACTACAGACAAAGAGAAGGAATGGTTGAAAATGTCAGTAAAAACACCAGCCAGTTGGTTTGCGCACGCTCTGATGACGCGGCCAGGATTGCCGTCTGGGCCCGCGGGTTTACGGATATTCACCCTTCGAAAGGATCAGGTTACATCCGCTACAGAGATGGAGCGTGAACTAATCTCTGTAGCTTAGACCGTGAGAGCTTTCTCCACGAGGGCTGTGTTATTTCCCTCGAAACGAGCATACAAATTATTTAGCTCATGCTAAGGCAGCGGTGTTCACGGCAGAGTTTTTATTCCTTTTGAAGTCTGTGATGATATTGATTCCCCGCTACATGCTTCTAGAGTCGGTGGTGTTGAAATGTCCTTCAATCTGGCATTTGGCTGCTCTGATAGTTTTGCGGAGGGCATAACTGGCTTGTTTATGCTCCTCCACATTCCCAGAATTAAAAGTCAAATAAAAGTGAAACAATCTGTCTGTAAACAATTGTTGGAAAAATTACTTGTGTCATGCACAAAGTTGATGTCCTAAATGGCTTGCTAAAACTATAGTTGCTAATATGAATTCTGTGAAGTGTAAAATTTGTTTTAAGTGTATGTAGACTTCTGAATTCAACTGTAGATTTTTAGAAGAATATCTATGCTCTGTAGGGCCTCACAATGCAAGTGAATGGGTACGAACATTCTGAAGCTACAAAAGCTCATAAAAGCACCATTAACATAACACATAAGTCTAGAGTGTTTAAATCCATGTCTTCTGAAGAGATATGAAAAGTGTGGGTGAGAAACAGATACATTTTAAAATAATTTTTACTATCATTCTCTACATTCACATTCTTCTTTTTATTTTGTTTTTGTCAATTTGCATTCTTTGTGCATATCGCCACCTACTGGGCAGGGAGGACAATTTACAGTGAAAAAGGACTGATCTGTTTATCACCAAAACCTATAATATAGCTTCTAAAGATATAGATTTAACCACTGGAACATTATGGATTTCTTTTAAGGTGTATTTATTTCATACATTTTGGTACCCATTCACTTGCATTGTGAGGACATACAGAGCTGAGATATTCTTCTAAAAATCTTTGTTTGTGTTAAGGAGAAAAAAAGAAAGTTATATACATCTGGGATGGCATGAGGGTGAGTAAATGATGAGAGGATTTTAAATTTTGAACTATAGATTCACAGTAAGTTATTTAACAATGCGCTCACTCGTCTTCCACAATTGACATGTAAGCTCTTCAATGGGTGCAAGAATCTCTTTCCAGAATTTCAAAACATTAAAATAATGATATATACTCCAAGTTTTTTGTTGCTGTATGTATACATTTATTTGTAACAAAACTAAAATGGCATTTCTAATTCTGTGATGATGTCATGACATGTGGTCTATATAAGAAAATTAGTGGATAGATATTATCAATCATGCTGAGGAAGGTCTAGTAGCCGAAACGTCTATTTGTGTTTGTTACCCCATGTGAATTAAATAGAAGCAACAAAAAGCTTTGTGTGGATCATTATTTTAATGTTTACAGTTTTGAACTATCCCTTTAAATAAGTGTTACTCAAAGTGTCTCAGTTAAGTCCGGATGTATCAATATCCTGTCTCTCAGCCTTAAAGTTCCCTTATACTTTAGTGTTTGGAGCTTACACAGCCTTCATATTCAGAAGGGCAGGTGAGTATCCATGATATATATAAAAATAACTATGTAGCTTGTATCACACTTTAGATTATAACATCTTAATTGGCTCCACAATGTAATTTAGTGGGGCCAGTTTTGTGCCCACTTTTGGAAACTGGATGGGTTTTCCACACATTAGCTAAACTGTACAAAACCCACAGAGGCCTGTGATCCTGTTCTCCTGCCAGATGTGTCCTCATCCTTCTCTTCCCCTTCACAGCTACAGCTTTCAATTTGATGATCTAATGCTTACACCTTGCTCCATCTACACCTGGCACTTCACTGTACACCTGGCTGGAAATGTATTTAAAAGTTTAAAAAAAAAGAAAGAAAAGAGAAGAAAAAAGACTGGGACAAGAGATCATGCCTTGAGAGTAATCACTCTTGCAATAATGAATGAAAAATCATGAATGAAGCATGGCCATTTTCATGCAAAGGATTAGAACTCTGTTGCTGAGTTAATGATTTATTTATTTACTTTTTCATGGTAACAGTGAGGTACTTTTCAATTTCTCATTCAATCAAATGTTTTATTTTTCTTAACCATGCTTCAGACCATATTTCCCTTAAAATACAGTGTTCAGCTGTCATGTTGTTAAATTACAACCAGATGTTAATGTGCATTGCAGATTTATACAACTGAATATTCAAAGTACATTATTATATTTTGGTATCATTGTATTTAAAATACTGAGTATAACCTTGAATGTTTTCATGGGTATAACTTTATGGTCCTGTTTTTAAAAAGGACTATTGCAGTGTGAGATATGTAAAGTGTGATATCCTTCAGATATGCATATTGAGGATCTTGGTAAGACCCTTACAGATATCCTTGGAGGATGGACCTGTTGGAAATTATTTGCAACCTGAATATTTCTCCAAACACATCATTCTGGTTAACATGCTCTAAATAATTGTATTTTATTTAATGCAGTTTACTTTTCCAAAGACGTGAAAACATATTTAACTAGAAAACAATATGTTCAGACAGTAATTGCCAATCAATACACAAGGCTCATCAAAATTATTTAGTTTATAAGCCCACAAAAAACGTTGAGTTCACAAGTGTCTGAAACTCTGAATACGTGTCAGCAGATTGACTCTTTTTTCCTCTCTAAGTTTGTCATGCTCCGAATGGTTCTGCTCTGCTGAGGTAGACCGAGACTCCAGGAAAGTTTAATTCCAGGGTCCTCCTGAGACCTGGTGGAAGCCCATATGCAGCGTATCTGGGAGCCGTAACAAGAGAAGAGCAGTAGGACACGGGGCTGTCTGAGGTTTATTACCGTTCTCTAAACAGAACTGTTGTCCTCTATTTCATCTGCACTGACCCTTACATAGACCCTCAGTAGAATAAGAGTGAAGGAATTCAGTAAAGGATACTGTCTCGCCTCTCAATTTAAATTAATAGGTATCATTGTATCTCAAGTTATGCTTTGCTTTACAACATAGACTCTAGGTATTCAGAAAATGAAATTGTTTCACCAGAAGCCTCACCAGAAGTCCAGATTCTCTGACTTTAGGCAGTCAAAGGTTTTCCATGAAGAATTAACTGTCACCCTCAGGAACATTGGCTGACTGTTAATGGTTAGAGGCCCAATGTAATTCTAACAGCAGTCATTGTGTTTGAATGCTTTGAAGCCTTCCCATGATATTTTGGCTCCTGGAACTTTTGCCCATTGTTAATGCGTTCACCATTCTCCTGTTAGACTGTATATTCACATGTGTTTCATTGGCCTCATGTGAATATATGGTTTTCCACTGGCAATGTAAATGTTAAAACCATCAGTGCTGGTGAAATATGGTGTTAGTTGTTGAATTCTGAAACCAAATATTGTTTTATTTTGTGCAGGAGTGATTTATTAGTCATTTTGTATAAACATTTTCTGTTTTTTTTTAATAACCACAAACTTTTATCACTGTCCACAACCAGAGAGGAGAAAAATCACTCTGTGACTGCGTTTGTCTGTCGGCCAACTGAAGCACATGGAGCAATTATATGCAGTATAGAAATGGCTGTAGTGTTAATCATATTAAGAAATTTCCATTGTATGAACATTTTATAGAGAAACTGGATTAGAAGAATATTGGAGTCAACGTGGTTGAAGTCAGTGACCTGCCTTCATCAAGACACAACCAGATATCATGGAAATACTGAGAGTAACTTCACTTCATCCATTTTTACACCATTTACATCATCCCCTCTCCCCAACCCAGAGCTTTTCCCCTTTATTGGTCTCTTTTGTAGCCTTATAGCCTGCGAGATATGGAATATCTGATCATCTTTTAATCCTTTTTCCAATTGAAACTGCTAGCACTCTGCTTTTCATTTTAACCATGTATCGTTTGGGCTTTGGCTGACGGTACACTGTGTTTATTACTAAAATGATTAGTTAGGAAAGATATTCATTCACCTGCAATTTCTATTAAGCGATTAATCAAGAATTACATTCGAAAGTAACAAAACATTTGTGCCAAATGTCCCTCTGAGACTTGGTCCATGAACCCAGATTACTGGTAATTAGGGTTGCACCATTTATTCCTTGTTCCCTGACTTTCCATTCCCTTATGTGTGCAAGGAAATAGAGAGATATTAACCCAAGGGAATTCAATGTGATTTAGAAAGACAACATATTTCCTCTTCAGCAATGTCAACAATGGCAGTTTTTCAATGTAATGGCAGGATAGCTATGATTTCCCGATGTTGCTGATGTTAAAGCAATTTTTCACTACAAATTCACACAGACCACTAATGCTTTCATCTTCTCTGCTTCAATGTCATTTCTTTGTTTCCACTGTTTTTAGATAATCTGTGCAGAAGTCCTGTGGTTGATGAAAAAAACAATACCCATCACATGTGATCCATCTTGCTCCTGCTTTTTCCTATCTTGTTACATAAAATTCCATGAAACCCACAACATTCCATTCAGGGAATACATTACAAGATTGCTGCTTTGAAATACCATTGTCTCTGGAGTTTATGTTGTGAGACACGGATAAGTGGAATTTGTTCAATCTTCTCTAAGATGAGCCTTTGTCTCCAAACCATCCGGTCCACAAATGCTAAATGGGCTGAATATAACAAAAAAGTCTATGCAATGTATGATTATTGTATATCATTGTTCTTAATAGAAATTCAAGATTGAGAAGGACCCAGATAAAGTGAGCCATTTGTAAAAATCCTTACAGGAAGCGGGCTGTTTTATGGCAATTTCATCGAGATGAGAAAGCGCAGTAATTGAGTAGCCTTTTCTCAAGGTGAAAAATCCTTGGGAATACATTCTCCTGAATTAGTTTGCCACATGGTCTAGACTAATAGTTTCAGTATGTCTAATGAATGATGAGTGGCTGGTGCCTCCTCCTCAGAGGCCGCTGCAGGGGAAAGCTTTCTGGCACTCTGAGTCAATAAACAAACGATGGAACCTATTAAATCCTTATGCACACATTGAGAGTTCAACACAACACCTTGTTTTTGTAAAGCTCATTATCATTGCTGGATGCTTTAAAGTAAAGTGTGTGAAAGGTTTGTGCAAGGCAAAGGTGCTGCTGAAGGCCATAGCAAAGCTGATGTTTTTTTTTTTCTCTTTTTTTTTTCTTTCTTGGCACATCACAGCCACCTGCTTAAGAATGGTGGTTACCATCACAAGTTTCCAGATTGTTCTCATTAACCCCTACACCTCTCCTTGTGGCCTTTACTGCTCTCCTTGTATGTATGTAACTGTGTGTGGACAGATATATGTTTTGCATAATAGGACTGATGTGGAAAACAGAGTGGGACTAGTTATAAATTGCTACTAAATACGATGGAACTGCATTTGGTGGCAGTGAATCAAGAATTGTTTGAACAGTGAGGATTCCAAAAGGGGTCTGCTTAGTGCCTAGTAGTAATAGAAGTGACTGAACATGTGACCTCAACAAAGTAATACTACTGTTAGTGGTGTAACCAGACACTAAGCCTGCCAAAGCTTTTACTCTAAAGGGTCCTCAGATATACTGGGAGGACTTTAAGATCGTAGATTAACCAGCAGACACCAAACACTTGGAGCTTTTGGAGTTTTTCTTTTCAAAATGTTTTTTGACATTTTTATTTGTTTATTTTTGGGCTGTCTAGACTGAGGATAGCTTCTGATTTTCAGAGAAGCTTCTGTTATTTGGTTCTGTTGGTAAAGCATTACTGTTGCTGTTGAGACTCCTGAACAATGCACTCAACCACTGCAGGGAGAAAGCCTCTGAGGAATAAGTGAAGGTTTCTCAATCCAAGTAAGCAAATCTGCAGAGAGAGAATTAGCAGATGCTGTACAGATCAGTCACAATGGGGCCATCATATGCTATACACATCATCAGTCAGAAAAGGGTTGAGGTAATAAAGAAATGAGAAGTCATGGTAAACTTTTGAACCTGGCCTGAGGATCCTGAGTGAGATGATTTTATAGATCAAAACCTCCTACAGTCAGAAACTATAATTGAAAAAACAGATAGCAAAAAGGAAGGGATGGAAGAGGCCAGGCGAAATGACTAGCTTTTGTCTAAACTCAGAAGAATAAAGACTGAAAAAAAGAGGATGGGAGATGAAGAAAACAAATGTGGGGATTTCTGTGAAGTAGTTCTGTACTCATGGCGAGACGGCTCTAAAAAATGTGATGCCGTACAGGAAAAGGTTCACAGATAAACTAGTAAAAAAAAATCTGAGTTATGTGATTTTATTGACATTGTATCAAAGTAATCATGAAGACTCATTTTGCATTAGTAAAGGGAAAGTATACTTGCAGAGCCTTGATTTGGATAGCAAACATTGTCTTGACTGTGCGAGCAGCTGAGGAAAGAATGAAATAATGACTCAGCCTGCATATTGATATAGAAAAGTATTACATAACCCATAAGCTTCCAGGTTTTTTTTAACCCTCTACTAAACGACACATTATCTTTATTCATGCAAGCACAATTACATTCAGTTAAAAACATGGGCATCATTTAATAAAAAAAGAAAAAGATGGGCCAGTATTTTACAGTTTTGACAAATAGTCATTCCTGATGACCAATTCAAGTGCTTTAAATAAATATTTCAAAGAATTAATTTGATAACTTCATTTCTACATTTGCCACTGTCAGTCCTGGGATTTTGTTAGTCAGTGGATAAATAACAAATCAACTTGAAGAGTGTGGCTGATTGGTCTATAGAGTTGTAACATCTTTGCTTTGGGATTCTGGAAGGGATGGGCGATACCACTTATTTTCTTTTTGATCCAATACCAAATACTATCAAGGTCAGTATTGTTACTATTGATACCAATACTGATACTTCTATTAAATGGATTTTCTTTGCATTTTCTGAGGATAAAATTGTAAATTTTAGCCATTTAACATATACACACACTGAGCACTTTAATAGGAACACCTGTACACCTACTTATTCATATGATTATCTAATCAGCCAATCGTATATAAAATCATTCAGAAACGGGTCAGGAGCTTCAGTTAATGTTCACATTAACCATCAGAATGGGGATTTTTTTTTTATCTCAGTCATTTCAACCATGGCATGATTGTTTTTGCCAGATGGGCTGGTTTGAGTATTTCTGTAACTGCTGATCTCTTGGGATTTTCATGCACAACAGTGTCTAAAGTTTACTCAGAACGGTGCCAAAAACGAAAAAAACATCCAGTGATCAGCAGTTCTGCGGATGGAAATGCAATGTTGATGAGAGGTCAACGGAGAATGGCCAGACTGGTTCGTGTAGACAGAAAGGCTTCGGTAACTCAGATAACCACTCTGTTCAGTTGTAGTGAGCAGAATAGCATCTCAGAATGCACGATATGTCAAACATTGAGGCGGGTGGGCTAGCAGACCATATCGGGCATGTTATTAGGACCATAGTTTTCCTAATAAAGTGCTCAGTGAGTGTAGGCTATATCATGACGGGTAACATTCAAATCATGCAGTGGTTCAAGATTTCAGTGTTGCAGTATTTTCCTATTTACATGAAAATGTTCTGAGCTGTAAAAAAAACTAATAAAGCAAGAAATCAGGAGCATGTAAAGGTTAATATCTTCCAGGGTTAGAGTAGTTAGCAAAGATTCCTTTTAAATCAGCTAATCCAGACATCTCTAGAGGGCATTCCAATCTCTAAATGTAGGGTGTTGGGAAAAAGGAGAGACAGGATGTTAAAGCAATCCTCCCTGTAGAATGAGCAAACAGTTTCCCAGCATTCATTATCAGTATATTCCCTTAGGGCTCATCACTTTATGCGCATACAGAGAGCTAGGATTTTTATGCTCTGCTGGGGCATCTATTGTTAGTAATGTAGAAACAACAAAGCTTTGACATGGTAACATTTTGAGGCTGTTTGTCTGAGTGGTGCACATTTCAGACAAAACTATTTATGAGACTGAGGCAGGGTGGAGGGCGGGGCCGGGTCGTGATTCTACACACAAGGTCCCTTATCAGGCTAATCAAGCCTCCAAGAGGGATAAAGGCTGACTGCGGAGGATTGTGCGAGAGTGAGGGGAATGGGGGAAGGGTAGGGAATATAAGACACAGGGGGTGGATAGAGGGAAGAGAGAGAAGATACTGCCTCGCCGCCTCCTGGGAACGCCGCCATCTTAGCACGTGGCTCGTTGTGCATGACATTGTGGAGACTCCGAATGTGGAGGCTCATGCAACTCTCTGCAATCCACGCACAATTTACCACGTACCCCATTGAGAACGAGAACCACTAATCATGACCACAAGGAGTTTACCCCATGTGACTCTACCCTCCATAGCAACTGGGCCAATTTGGTTGCTTAGGAGACCTGGCTGGAGTCACTCAGCACTCCCTGGATTCGAACTCGTGACTCCAGCAGAGGTAGTCAACATCAAAACTCACTGAGCTACCAGGCCCCAATATTGGTCAGTTTTAATCGCAGTCTGAAGGTAAAAAAATCAAACCACTCGCCGTAAAAAAAACAAAAACTTTGGATTGTCGACGGAAGATTTGTCAGATTTGGTGTGAATAGTGCCATGGGAATTCATTATTCATATCAAAAGCTCGTTGGAATGAACATTGGCACCGAAAATTCAGTCTTGGTGTGAATAGGAGTCACCTGTCATATTCATAGTATGGAAAAAAAGAGATGCAATGAAAGTGAATAGTGATTCGGGCTAAACTTCTGCCTAACATCTCTTTTTGTGTTCCTCGGAGGAAAGAATGGGTTGTTTTTTCTGCCTTAGCTTCTCTTTCTTATGTGACCAGTGTATATATGTGATAAAACTTTCACTAAATTGATTAAAAAACTATTGTTAAAATCAATAGAGCAGACACGAAACTTGCAAAAAAAATCTAATAAAAGCTTCTACATCCACATGATATGATCTAGTCTGCAGACATAGGTCAGGAACTGACCCTCTGCAAAACTCATGACCATTATTTATTTGTGTTGAAATTACAGTCGGAGGAGAAGGCCAATCTGACATCAGCCAAGTGTGTCCGTCTGTTCAGCTGAAAGTTATGCTAAGACTGAACTGAATAGGCTGCTGAAACTATGTAGATCATAACCATTTATCACTTTAATATAGATTTTACAAACTTTTAGAATGCATAATGAGGGCTACTATCCAAATTTTTCAATGTAAGTAAAAAAGGTTTCTAATGTAATGCAGATTGACCAGGTACCTTTTCAAGCTGTGCTTAGTTCAAGCTCTACCTTATTTCAATGCTGAAATAAAGTGCATTTGGCAATATGATGGGTATATTTTACTGAGTGGATTTTGTAATTTCTCAAAGTGGTGGAAAAAATTGTTCAGCTGAAACACTAGTACATTTCAACGTGCTTAAAAAATTATCCTAGGTGTAAATGACTTTCTTCTTTCAGCCAACACAATCAGAGTTATAATAAAAAATATCCTCGCTTTTCCAAGCTTTGTAATGTGAGTGAATGGTACCTCAGATTTTGAAGCCCAAAAAAGCACATCCATCCATCATAATTGTAATCCATATGGCTCCAGGGCGTTAATAAAGGCCTTCTGAAGCGAAACAATGAGAGAGTCGAGAGAGTCGAGTTCCTTCATATGACGTACGTAGCATAAGCTCCGGTGAGAAGTGACGAACGTGGAAGCGTGCGTTGTTTACAGCAAAGGAAAGTGAGTTGTTTTAGCTATATTGTAGATTTGTATTAGTCTTAAAATTATGCATTCGTGCATCTATCCAGTCATTCCAACAATCTCAGCCTCTGTTGGCATTACCTCACATTTCCTGCATTAGCACCACCGCGTCTTCCGTACTCTCCGTTTACCAGATTCTTTTGTTTGTGCCGCTGCTGCAGCCTCCTCCATCTCCCGGAGTTCCTGGTTGGTGTACTCCGGTTCAAACAAATAGGGCTGGGCAAAAAACTCTCCTCTTCTCTTATATCGAAATCTCTGACATTTTTCTTTAAAAATCCTTGTTGTTGACTTCTAATTTGTTACCAGTGTTTTGTTTGGCTCTATCCTCTGCACTTCTGCATTCGTCACTTTTCACCGGAGCTTACGCTACGCTTAAGTCAAATGCCGGAACTCGACTCTCTTGTGAACGTGCGGACGGCCGTTTCCGGAAGCCAGTGATCGTAGTTTATAAAGAATCATAGTATTAAAAATGTCTATCTTTATGATCTCCTTTCATGCAGCTTTATCTTACATAGAGAAAGATGCAAATCCTAAACTTTTAATGTGGAATAACAGGCAGACGTCTCCAAAGACTAGAGAGCGGGTTTCAACAACTGGACAATTGAGGAGTAAGCATGCCCCATGTAGATATGTTTCTCTGGAGGGTTAAGTAAACAAAACAAATATTTACTTCTAATTCTTAGCTAAATTTTTCTGTATTAAGGTCATGTTTTTATAGAATATATTTGTACATTTATTCTTTTGTCTCTTCTGTTTCAGTATGTTCAAGAGTATTCTGTCATTTTGTCCTTAAAATGAAAATCAATGTACTCACACTCATATTGTTCCAAACACATACGAATGACTTTCTGTGGAACATAAAAGATGTTTGGCCTTATTCACCATTAACTTTCATAAAAAAATGTAAAAAAAAATCAATCAATGAAAGTGAATAAGATGTGACTATGACTGAACATGATGCCTGACATCTCTTTTTGTATTACATTGAAGGAAAGGATGTCATACGGGTTTGGAACTACATGAGGGTGAGAAAGTTTTCTAAAATAGTTTTGGTTTAACTATCCCTTTATAGAAGTTCAGAATTGTGCTTCTCTTATTTGAGAATGCCAAGGGCATCTGAGTTGAATGAGAGAAAGGAAAGTCTACACCAGGACAGGCTTGTTTGAATTGGAACAGGCCAGAAAGATTTTTTGGGATGGATTTCAAAGGGGTGCCTTTTGGCTAAGAGAAATAGATGTGTGAGAGATTGTGGAGAGAAAGAGTGAGTGAGGGTATGTTCTTTTGAGAGGAGTAATTGAAACTGAGATTAAATCTACATGCCTGAAGAGGTCTGAAGAAAGACAGCCTGACTGTTGAGCTGCTGGCTTCTGTGCTGATGACGATTGGAACTGCAGCAATACCTGATATCCATGTGCTTACTGTGGATCAATGTCACCAATTTAACTATCAAGATCTCCATTTTGACAAGTCAAACTCATGAGGGTGTGAGTTTGAATTGGAGAACATTAGGTTGAGGTCTTGGACAAACACATCTCTCCTGTTTTGAAAGGGGGAAGCCTTGACCCCTCAAGGTTTATTGGCTCCATGCTATTGAGAGTGCTGGGACTACTTTGAGGAAACTTCTACATATTCTCACATTATCAAACATCTTTAAACTTACCTTTGTTCTTTCCAATTGTAATTTAATTGTTGATGGCATTCCTGCCTTTATTTTGCTTACTTATTGTTTTTACCTTTGGTGCACAAAGACAATTTTTAGTTTTTTTTATATTCATATTTGCAATAAAATCTACTCATGATGATTTTACAGCTTGGTTCTCAATGAAAGAGTCTAACAGATTGTGACATTTATATTTTTTAGCTATATTTTGAATTGTACAGCTTTCAATTAAAAGTTGTCTGAATAACAAACCCTCATCAAATTAGTGTTCTTGAATTAACAAATATTTAATGCGTCAACAAATTTGTTTTATATCACCTCATTACTTCATAAGAATTGTCTTTCATATTTATTCAAAGACCAAGGGAAAAACAGTCTGAGCAGCAGTACAAAATTGAACTATAAAAGAATGGGAAAAGAAAGAAGATCTAATCAGTATGACCAGGATACAGTTTTCAGATTGGATGGATAGCTTTGTAATGGTAATTGCTGTAGTGATTGAACGGGTGTGCAGATGATGGGGGGTTAGTAGGGGGACCTGTTGGCAGGGTCACAAACTATTTCCTTAAACAGACTTATGAAAACCATACGGCACAAGGGAAAATACAAGCAAAATTCCTCCACTCAGCACACTTATTACCCGCCCCCTCTTCCAAAAACACAATTCTGTACCCTCCCTCTCGGTCTCTCTGCTGCAGACAGACTGCAGACAAAAGTCATCTCTTTAAGCAGAGAGACCAGAGGTATGAAAAGCACTCAAAGGTTAATAATTTTTTTTTAATTAGGTCAGGGAGAAAATAAACCTGCAAGTGAGTACGACAAAAGCAAGCCACAGAAACCTCAGGTGTAGAAAACTAAAGAGAAGTCATGGGAAACAGGACTTTTAAAAAATACTGTGCTGCATATCCCTGTCTTTTCTTTGGACTGCTATATTTGTCTTGTTCTGCGGGTGTTGTGGGACAGAACTTGCAGGAGCAGGATTTTGTGTGCAATGACGAGGGATGCTACTCGATTCACCTCCATCGCAAGAACTTCCGTGAGTCCTGGAGGAGCTGCAAGGAGAAAGGGGGGAACCTGGCTACAGTTAAACAACCAGAAGAGGCTTCCTTGATCCATGAGCTCCTAACTTCAGGGGTGAGACGTGGCTCTCGGCCCAGAATCAGGCTGTGGATTGGCCTCCAGCGTCAGCCTCGACAGTGCTCTGCCACTCGTCCACTGAGAGGCTTCACCTGGATCACTGGAGACCAGGAGACGCAGTATACAAACTGGCAACGTGATGACTTATCAAGTGCTTGTGCTGCTCTTCGCTGTGTGGTCATTACTTACAACACAGCAGACAAAAGTGGCAGTGACCAGAACAACTTTAAATGGCTGGAAGGCTCGTGTGCAGTGGCTGTGGAAGGTTTCCTTTGCCGCTACACCTATCAAGGGTTGTGCCCAGCTCTTCAAAAAGAAGGAGGGGGGTCTGTTATGTACACAACCCCGTTTAACCTTATCAGCACTGTTCTAACTCACATCCCCTTCGGCTCTGTGGCCACCGTCTCCTGTCCAGACAGCGAGAAGGAAGACCAGTCAGTGCTGTGCATGCTGAGAGAAGATGGCATTGTTGGCTGGTCTAAGGATGCACCACTCTGCATGGACACTCAAAGGGACTGGTGCGAACAGGATAATGGAGGGTGTGAGCACTTGTGTGTGAGAATGGATATCCATTACATCTGTGAGTGCTCTGAGAATTATGAGCTGGGTGATGATGGAAAGACCTGCCAGCTCTTAGACCCCTGCCATAGTGCCAACTGTGAGTTTGAGTGCGAGCCCACTCTTCTGGGACACCGCTGCAAGTGCCCAGATGGATACCTCCTATCTGGTGATGGTCATAACTGTCTTGATATAGATGAGTGCTTGCAGAAACCATGCCCACAGGTCTGTATAAATTCACCTGGTGCATTTGAGTGCAGATGCCATGAGGGATATCAGCCATCAGAGTTTGGAGAATGCGTGGACGTGGATGAGTGCATGGAAGGAAATTGTGAACATCTGTGTGAAAACTTGCCTGGTTCCTACGTGTGCAGCTGCCATGAGGGATTCTCTCAACTCCCTGAAGATCCAGATCATTGTGGAGACACTAATGAGTGTAAAAATCCAAACATTTGTGATCAGCTGTGCAGAAATTACGAAGGTGGATTTGAGTGTCTTTGTGAGGAGGGCTATTTGTTGCAAGAGGACCACTACTATTGTCGGCCAATTGAAGAAGCTGTTGAACACTTGACAGTTGAACCAGCAGATACAACCATAAATAATCCCAGGTTACTTCCTGATCTGTTGACTGATGCCAGTCCTCTGGAGAGGCTAACAGATTCCCCAAATATAGAGTGGCTTCTGACTTACCCGAGTTGGTTTACAGAGATGACACAGGAAGGAGATGTAACCACTCAGGAACCTGAATTAAATGAGAATACATCCTCCAATTCACCTTCATCTGAAGTTTTGATGGATACAACACCTTCCGCACATGCTGATTCCAATGAAGAGGATGCAAATCTGAGGTTGAATGAGGGGGAAATATCCATAGCCACTGCAGACAATAGACCCTCAATGTCTTTAACACCACTGCCAAAGAGAAAAGGCCATTATATTATGTTTACTCCTGCAGCATCACAAAAGCCAGAAAGTACATTGGCATACACATCAGGGACAGAACAGCGTCCGGGTGAAAGAAAGAAGCATGACAAAAGCTGGCTGCTTGTGGCACTGCTAGTGCCGCTCTGTGTCTTTATTGTGGTCATGTTAGCACTAGGCATTGTATATTGCACTAGTTGTGCTGTAGAGACACGGAACAAAGGTGTGACAGACTGTTTCCGCTGGACCACCACCTCCCAGCCTGAAAAAATAAACACTGCAAAATCTTGAGTTTGAGTAATGTACAGTTAACATAGCTTTTTAAAAAGCAGCAATGACCCTGGACTTTGTCAAACTGTTATGTTGTGATCACTCTGATTTCCCTTTGGTATTCTGTAGATCACGTGGGGCTAAATAGACTCTTAGAGGCACAATTAAACATTCTGATATTGTTTCAGAAAATGTTTCAAAATGTTTCCTTTCTAATGCAATTGGAGTATCTACAACCTCTGGATATAGCATACAGGAACATTGTTACTGATGCCTGTATTACCTGAAATCACTTTCTTTTTGGAATTTTTACAATTAAGACAGTTATATCTGTACTCTAGCACAATATTCTCACGTTAAAAGTGTTTTTGCTAAATGTTTTTTGCTGTCCCTAACAGAATTTGCTAAAGCATCCAACCTGAACTCACACCTGGTCTGACAGTGATGATAACGGTGAAGAGAATGACAGCTGACTTTACCTTTTTGTGTTGTACAGGCAGAGTCAAACCAGTAGTCGTCGCTGTTTGATATTTCAGTCATTGCATAAATCTTTTTCAAACTAACAAGTGATTTTAATAAAATCTAAACTTGCACTATGTTATCTGACATTTCTAAATTTTTCTAACTCTTTTCTGTTTCTGTGTGGCTTATCACTTTGAACAAAATGTTGAAAACTATATAAAAAACTAAAATAATTCTAATAAAATATATGAACATAAGTATCACATTGTCATTGAAGCCTGCCTGATGTTATAGTATTTTTTTATGTAGTGCTGAAATATCTGTCTGTATAATTTAAAAACATCTATCACTAACAGTATGTAATATAGTCAATGAAATGTGTCATTTCATAGAGATCCTTCAAATAGTCAGATCATTTTAGCTGTCTAGAGAAATTATGAAATATAAATACCAAAGCACAGGACATTTGTACTAATTTAACATAATGTACATGTTTTATATATATATATATATATATATATATAAATGTGGTAAATGCATTTTTTTATATTCTAATATACCATTGTTATCATCAATATAAACACTCTGGGAAATAATTTGACAATAAACTTGTCCTACTGAGATTAGGGCCTTCTACACAATTCCTAAAAAAGGCTTAAATTCCCCCAATAATAAAAGCTTCCATACCGACGAGGATGGGATTCGAACCCACGCGTGCAGAGCACAATGGATTAGCAGTCCATCGCCTTAACCACTCGGCCACCTCGTCATATGTCAAACAAGCCATCAGCATATGAGAAAATAAATAAATACGCTTATTTATTAAAAAATAAAAATCGCTCAGTAAATAGTTGATACATTTTGTCTCCGTATTATTTCGCTGAATCGACACGTACACGCATTATGAGACACTTTCTAGAAATAACTAAATCGCGGGTTTTGTAGTGAACTGGTGAGACAGTAAGTAATCTACATGCAACGGACATACGGTGGTGACAAACGTTTAAAAGCTCGTTCAGCGTTAACGTTAATTTCAGCGTTAATGTTAATTTCGTTTACATTCGTTACACTTGTTACAAGTTAAAACCACTATCAGGCTAAACTAGACATTAGCCTAAACACAGACATTAGCCACAAACAACTGTGATACTGCCAACCAATTTACCTGAAATTATGCTGCTTAATTTTGTAAGTGGCAGATTATCAGAATAAACCAAATCATAAAGAAAAGCAAAAATTCATATTTGGACCATTGGGAAAATGAAAGTAAAAACCAAAGCAAATTGGAACGTTATCAGGCCCTAAACAGAACATATAATCTGGCAGAATATCTCCACACTGTAAGAGATCCAAAACAGAGACGGATCCTCACCAAATACAGACTCAGTGATCACAGTCTGGCCATAGAAAAAGGCAGACACAGACAAACATGGCTTCCAAAGGAAGAACGAGTCTGTGCTCACTGTGACACGGGTGAGGTCGAGACAGATACACACTTTCTCCTTCACTGTGAGACATTTACAGAGTTGAGAGAGAAATACCTCCACAAACTCTCAAACCTCATGCCACAGTTTTCCAGTTTGGCAGAAACAGATCAGATGCTGGTGTTACTGGGGGAGGACCATAATGCATCAGTTGCAGCTAAATTCATGTTTGGGTTTCAGTCACGTGATTATGATGACGCGCGAAGGCGGAGCGATTTCAGATGGAGGGCAGGAAGTAAACATGGAGAATACGTCTATGGAGGAAACCGTTGCGGAGAGTCCGTATTGTACGAATTTAGAACCAGTTTCAAGAAATAGATACAAGGAGTTAGTAAACGCATATGTTGGACGTGACCCGTTCCTCATGAAGATGAGTGAGTTTTCGGTCGAACTTGAAGATTTGCCGACAGTGGAGGCTGTTGACATCGTACTACACCAGACAGCAAATGAAGGCATATAAAAGTCTGGAGGCGTACAACTTTTTTTGTCAGCGGGTGGGTCCACAACCTCGGTACCAAACGGCTTCACATTGTAGACGCTGAGTACTGTGATTTTGTTGTGTGGAACCACAATGACATTTTTGTTGAAAGGATTTTGCCCGATCTTGAACTTTGGGATGATGTTATCCCTAAAGTTGAGTGCTTTTTTTAGAAACGGTATACTTCCAGAAATACTGGGACAGCAAGTTACAAACTCACTTGTGTAATGTAATGAAAGGATCCAGGCACTCTTGAAAGTGGGCTGTGTGATATTGCTGTTATATCAATACGGTTGTATGAGACAAGATTACATTTTGACTATTGTTATGAGTGTGGTCTTTGTGAGTTCTGGCTGTTGTATAATTTAAATGAAAAGATTAAATGCCATTGAGAAGACAGAATTATACATGGTGGTTTATTTACAAGATTAGATTTTTCAACAATTGTTATAATAACAAGAACATGGTGTGCAATAACAGATTAGAATCCATTTCATTACATATAATACATATAGCCAGTACAATTGAACTAGTGGATAAAAGTATTACACTTGTTGAAAACATATTAACAGACTGATATGTGTCGGGGCTCAGGTACTACTACTCCATGTCCTCTTACTTATCATCATCATCATCAGAGCCAAGAAGCAGGGATCAGGTATTGGACACTACATGTGTGAGGGCTCAGGTACTGGACTGACTGATTATTATCCCTATCCCTCCCTCCTCACTCCAATGGGACAATAGACTCCGAAAGATTAGACCAGACACAGCAAATAACCCCAATCTTGTCAATCAATGCTAGTGCCTCACTTTGTTTTGTTGCCATGTGCTCTATGGGCATAGCCCTGCTTTGCAGAATCTGATATTTTCTTCTGACTAAACCGATAACTCTCTCAACATGAATACGCAAATTCGCTATTTTTCTTGTGTCTGCCACCTCATACGCAGACAGCTGTTTTCTCCCCTTGGTAAATGCAGGTATCTGTAGTGAAGCACAGTAAAATCCCACACTATCACCAATATTGAACACACAGTCTGCTAGGACAATATCTCCAGGTAACAGGTTTTTTAGGAGGCCACTCTCTATTGTGATCTGTTTATCGCTGACTCTCCCTCCCCAGGCACAAGATATGTAAGTGACATAGCCTTGGGGTGCAACACCAATCAGAAATTTTACAGTATGATGATGCTTGTAGTTTGACCACGTTTGTGCTTGGGCTAGTAAATTAGAGGGCTGCTCAATAAAAACTTCGAAACAGTCAACTATCACAGCAACTTTACATCCAAATGCCTGTCTGAATCCCATTGGCATTGTAGCTTGAAGAACATGTTGCTCTGGCCACTCAATTTGAAATTCCAACCTTTCATGAAGTATGTCAATTACTTTATGCCAAACTCTAGAAGCAGTTGGAAGAGAGATCTTGAACCTGAAAGCTAAATCTTTCAGCGGGAGATTTAGTCTCAGCTTCATCAAAACTAAAATGAACTGTTCAAATTTAGACAGCACAGACATAGGACCACAGCTGATGTAGGGTTTGCACAGCTCAAAAATCTGAATTAAAACTAAGAAGTTGGGGAGCCCCGTGTAGAACATTGTCTTGTCTTCGTTTTTTTCAAAGGACTCCTTGTTGAACTGTGTGTCCAGTGCTTTGGCTCGAAGATCTCCCAGCTCTGTTGTGTTTGGTCTCAGAACATCCTTCATCTTCTCAATGTCATCCATTGTTAGCTCAGTCTGGCATCCACATAGCCTGCAACATATCAGTGGGGAGCATAATTAGTTAATTCATGAATATGAATTATGTGAATTGTTGTTAAGTTATCTTTTTGACAACCTTTTTACAAACATGCAAGTTCTCTGGTCCAATTATACAGAGTGATTTTAGTTAATATGAATTATGTGAATTGTTGTGAAGTAATCTTTTTTACAAACATACAAGTATTCTGGTCAACATTTGTAACAATTAATAATTATTAATAACAATGAATAATAATGCTGGTTACACATCTTAGTACAATAATTTACCTTTATCATTTAATGTCCCATTCCCACTGATCCCCTCTGATTGTGGGTTGTTGTCAGCTGGCTGCTTCGGTTCTGAGCTTTCGGGTGTCTGCGTCAGATCCGGGCTCTCATCTGTCTGTTGGAGATCCAACATAGCATCTGCACATTCCGACCGTCTTTGTTGGTCTTCCTTGATCTTCATCCTTTGCTCTCGTTTAAGAGACGCCTCTGATTTGGGCTTAGTTTTTTGGTAACCTAGGTTGACCCTCGGAGCCCAATCTACCGACTCAACGTCACCCAAAGCGCTAGGGCAACCTAAAAAGCCCCAATGAAGTCCATATTAGACTACCGGTAACTTAATAAGCATTACTAAGTAAATGAGCATTTAATGACAACCTAATGCTATATAAACACAGACACAAAAAACACGTTGGCTAGCTAACATACCTCCGACGAAGTGGTCGCTGCAGACACGGGCATTAACAGACTCTGCTCCTCCCCACCGCAGACGTACGTTAAAAATCCACTTTTTACGGCGTTGTTCTGTGAGATTTTTACATTTCTCACCTTTATGAGTGACAATCTTCGGTACTCTATAAAAACCCTTTCCCTTTTCTCGATTAGAACGATTGGAGCAGCCGTAAACTACACAAAACATTGGCATTTTGCCAGACGGCAGATCCTCAGCTATTTCACTTCCTGCCCTCCATTTGAATTGCGCGCTCTCGTGATGCGGCAGCGTGACGTCACGTGAAACCAACCTATTACTGCCTTAATGTAATTCATTCACAGTACTTTTATTTTCTTATGTTCATAATGTCCTGTTAAATGCATATTTTAGTTTATATTGTATAGTGTATATTGTTATTATATTTTTTATTTTATTTGATTCATTACCTTGCACCTTATTTTAATTCTATCTTATCATTATTATTATTTGTCTTGTCATTATCTGTTTTGTGCATTAATGCTTTGGCAATATTGTATGTAAACACAATCATGCCAATAAAGTACTTTTAAATTTAAAATTGAAATTAAAATTGATTAAGACTGGGAAACAATGAAAAGACTTCCACGGTTAAAATAATGCGCGGGGAAATTAGCCTTACAGTTAGCGGTTTCCTTGCCCCCTGCTGCCCTCTGCTGGTCATCAACAGCACAGGCCACATTGAACGGAGTTCAACCTACAAATTGAATTTTGTGAATACAAAAATACAAGTTCATAGATTTCTAATAGAATTGTTGAATTTACAGCTTAAACATTGTTAGGTCTACAACCCTTAAACTGCATGGAAGCCCAGGAGTGCCATTTACAAAAGAATGAAGGAATAAATTATCAATATATTAATTTGAAAATAAAAATGTGAATATATAAACCATTTTGTTTAAAAATGGACAAATAAATTGACATGCTTAAATGTGCTTTATATACGGCATTCATTTGTGTTCGGTTTGTGCTGATTTGTGCCGTTGAAAGAAACACTGTTACTATATCCAGGGGCGTCGGACTGGGGGGGTGAAGGGTACCGAGTACCCAGGGCCCGAGGCAGGGGGGGCCCCTTAGAAGTCAGTTTTCTATACATACATATTTGGTAGGGGGGCCCAGCAAGATGGTTTGTACCCAGGGCCCAAAATTTGGTGCTACGCCCCTGACTATATCCCTTCCTTAGATATAGCAATAAACTTTGACAGCAGTGACGTCACTCCAAATTGCTCCAGACCGGTGTCATTCGTTTGTGCTCGATTTGTCAAAAGAAACATAATCTTTTCCTTTCTTTGTATTTAACAAGATAACTATGGAGCAGGAAGTGGTCATGTGTCTGTCACTGGGGAGAGAGGAAGCAGTAAGGACCATCACCTGGTGATTGTTAACACTAAACACCTGTGTCTCATTACAGTGATGACAGAGACGGGTTTGAAAAGGCTGCCGAGAATGCTGGGGAGTCAGAAACAAAGACATCTGAATTGTGAAGCTGAAGTGCATATGCTGTTGTAAAGCTGAAGTGCATATACTATTGTGAAGCAGAAAATCCATTAAAACTTGACTTACCTGGACTGCCACCCCGCTTCCTGCTCCCTTCCTTATTTCTGGAACCTTTTACACTGGTGCATAAACCCAGGGGAGCAGTCCAAGCTCTCTCTCTCTCTCTCTCTCTCTCTCTCTCTCTCTCTCTCTCCCTGCTAGTCCTCTCCCTCTTGTCCCTCCCTCTCGACCTGTTCCCACCCCCTGGAAATATGCGCTGGCCCCTCCCCTACCCCTCTCCATTGTCCTTCCCAGGGTGATGTTTCCGCCACCACGGGTGCAACCGGGGAACCTGGGCTGGCCTGTTGGAGTTGCGGGGAACCAGGACACGTCCAAGACCAGTGCCTGGTGATGGAGGTGGGGACATGGATCCAGGTCCTCGACATGCCACAAGTTGCCCCTGATCGAGCTGTACGCAGATGGTGTATGGCATGACGTGAATGTCAGCTGGAGAATATTCACCAGATATTCCAGATATTCCATCACCATATCGAGACTCCAACAGGAGTGGCAGTGCATAGTCGGCCGTACCGCTTGCCCAAACATAAGAAAAAAGTGATTTGGGTAATAGAAGAATCGCACCGCGATTGGGCCAGCCTGGTTTTTCTTGTACCTAGGAGTGTCGGGTCAGTCCAGTTCTGTGTTGATTACTGGAAATTCAACACTGTGTCTAAATTTAACACGTTCCCAATGCCCCGAATTGACAAACTGCTCAATCGGTTGAGTGTGGCTCAATTTTATTCAACACTGGATTTAACTAATGGATATTAGCAGATCCCCTTAACTCCACTATCCTGTGAAAAAAAGGCCTTTTCCACACCGTTCGGATTACACCAATTCGTCACTCTTTCATTTGGTTTGTTCGGGGCTCCCGCTACGTTCCAGCGACTCATGGATAAGATTCTCCGGCCGCACACTATGGATGCCACTGCCTATTTAGATGACATCATTATATACAGTAGTGATTGGCAGAGGCATATGCAGCATCTAAGAGCCGTTCTGTGGTCGCTGAGGCAGACAGGGCTCACAGCAAACAAACCTGAAAAAGTGTGCAATTGGGTGGGTGGAAGTGCGGTCTATGGGCTTCCGCTTGGGTCATGGGCAGGTTGTCCCCAAATTGATAAGACCACAGTGATAGCGGCCTGCCCACATCCCAAGTCCAAAAACGAGGTGAGGGAGTTCATGGGGCTGGCTGGCTATTACAGAATGTTTGTCTAAAATGTTTCTGATGTCAACAGCCCCTTGACTGATCTCACTAAAAAGCGGGCACCAGATCTGGTCCATTAAACAGAGGCGTGCCAACAGGCTTTCACAAGAGTGAAATCTGCACTTTGTGGTGGGCCTCTTTACATGCTCCTAACTTCTCTCTCTCTCCTTTATTTTACAGATAGATGCATCAGAGAGGGGGTTATGGGCAGTGCTCTCACAGGAGGGGGTGGAGCGCCCCGTGCTGTACATTCGTTTTAAGGTCTATTTGAGAGAGACCAAGTACAGCACCATTGAGGAAGAGTGCCTTGCCATCAAGTGGGCGGTCATAAACCTCCGCTACTACCTGCTGGGGTGGACCTTCATCCTCCAATTAGATCATGCATGGGTCACTCGTTAGTATCTGGAACTTCAGCCCTTCATATTTAAGTTGGTCCACAGGCCGGGGCCACAAATGGTTGTGGCTGACTTCCTCTCCTGGAATGGGGGGGTTAGCAGGCCGGACATTGCCCGGGACTGAGTCGGGCTGTGTGGTATGTGGAGCATGACCATGTCATATGTCTGTCACTGGGGAGCCTATTTTATTGTGTAGCTGAAGCCTGTTTTGTTGTGAAGCTGAAAATCCATTAAAACTTGACTTACCTGGACTGCTACCCCGCTTCCCGCTCCCTTCCTTATTCCTGGAACCTTTTACAATAACTTTTGGGAGCCATGAAATCTTGCAGGCTAAGCCTCATGTCAATCGCTCTCACCTGTATACATCATTTGTGCTCGCTTCTGGTTTGAGCCGTGTTTGGTATCTTTGAAGCATAAATTCTTTTGGCAAAGATTTAATCTTTCACCACATCAAACTCAAACATATCTCTCTTTCTCTGTAGGTAAATAACAGATTTGGTCAGATATTTAAACCAGGGATGAAAACTACTCACCTTTCATCTAAAGTCAACTTTTCTGAAGCTAATTTGCCCAATTTGTTTGGTAAAATTTCTAAATTGTCCTTATTCAAATATTTTTAAATGGTTACTTTAAGCTGGTTACTCTAAACTTGAAATTCAGTTATGCTCGATTATAGTAATAGTAAAACATAGCAACATACAATAAAAATCAAATATTATATATATTTTTTGTGAAGTTAGTGAATTAAATTATTTATTTAATATTATTTTTTAAAGAAACGTAGCGAACAAGTGTCCACCAAACAAATTCATAATTTGAAAGCATCCCAGGATGCACCTGAAGTAGATTGAGAAAATAAACTGTGTGGAGAGCTGGAGTAGACAAAAGGCTGCACTGAAGAAGTTCAAATGAAAGATGTTTCTGACTTAATTTGTGTTGGTCACTGCATAATATCCATATTTTTGAGTTACTTCTTTGTTTTGATGATGCTATACTTTAAAATCTAAAATGTGCAGTAACAAATAATAAAGAATAGGTAAGTGTGATCAAACTTTTCTTCTTTAGCTTCTAGCTAAATTAAAATCAAAACAAGCAAATTCAGAGCTGAATGTGACTATTTAGACTACTTATGAAAAAAATCTGAATAATGAATAAATCAAAAGTGTGCGAGTAAATCAAAAGTTGATAAACAAATCAAAATTTGCAGCACAAACACTGACAATGTTTGTTTGACAAAGTTTGATGGGCTGAAATATTAAATCTTTGCCAAAAGAATTAATGCTTCAACGATACCAAACACGGCACAAACCAGAAGCGAGCACAAACGATGGAAAGGTTAGAGTGATTGACATGGGGTTTAGCCTGAATGATTTCACGGCTCCAAAAAGCCATCTTGTTAAATACAAAAAAGGAAAGCATTATGATATTTCTTTTAAATGCACAAATCGAGCACAAACGAATGACACAGGTTCAGAAAGAGTCGACCACATGGAGTGGAAAGTGAGGCACACAGTAAAAAAAAATCAAATAATGTGTAATATCTCAAACACAGAACCAGCACAAATGTTAATTTTTGCGGCACATATCAGCAGGAACGAATAGATTTTGTAATGCTTTAATTAAATTGGGTGCCTACTTCACAGAGGTAAAGCAATTGCTTCTCTGCACTGCCACTACAGCTATTCACATGTTTCATAACTGTATTACCACTCTCTCTGACATATTTGTGAACAAAGCATTGATCATAAGCTGGGAAATGATAAAACTGTGCTAAACTTGTTTGTTTATAAAGCTTAATAAAGTGTTATCTTTCCTTTACACAACAGAAGATCTTTTTATCTTCCAGTAAGTTTAGTGAATGTTTCATTTTACACAATTCTAGCAGTGAAGGGGTAAAACATTTGTTGGTTATTTTTCTCTGAAAACATCTGGCCTAAATTTTGGACATTTTACCTCAAACATCTTTGAGATGTTAATTGTCATTATCTGTGTCAGTTAAATTTTGCCTATAAAATAGTCGATTCGGGTACAATTAAAATGTAAATTCATTCAAAATTCTAAATGTTACACCCATACACTGCAATTGTAAAAGATGAATGTGATAAAAGAAGTTGTACATTGTGTATTTACTTTGTGTAAAGCTACTGTCAGTGAATAAACATCTTTATGAAGATGAGCACAACAAAAGATTAAGCGCAAACTTTATTCACAACATTATAAACAGATACATTTTAATTTTAATTTGAAAGAGAGCTCCATATATATATATATATTCCTATTGTGTATTTCCATATATATATTTTATTTTCTATTCACTTTTTTTTTTATTCTATATTTTGTATTATTATCTCTGCCTTGTTGCTGTATTGTTTGTGCACTGGAAGCTCCTGTCACCAAGACAAATTCCTTGTATGTTTAAGCATACTTGGCAATAAAGCTCATTCTGATTCTGATAAGTTGTGGAAAGTCCATCAGCTTTCTCCAGTCACTCCAGTTGTTACCGTTGCTCACATCCGTCATGTTTTTAAGTTCGGGCGGGTCAGTAGGCTGGTCCTGTTGACAGCATCATGATTACCAGCTCCCATCCTTGACACATGTCACTGTGCATGCTCAGGTAGGGCTGAGTTCAGCATTTCACAGCCACAGTGAATGAGCCACCATTAACTCCTGATATGATTTGTATCCTTTTCTTATGCACAGGACTGGCAGATCCAATAATATCACATGAACTGCTTATACTGTTGTCCAATGACAGGCTTTCTTACATCCTCTTCGAGTGATACAGAAAGGGGGTGTGTCTTATAACTGAGTCGAAAATTCATTGGTTGCTCTCAAGAGTCAACAGTACAATGGCAGAGGGTCTGCTCAGTGAGTAAAGACACTGACTACCACCCCTGGAGTCGCAAGTTCGAATCCAGGGTGTGCTGAGTGACTCTAGCCAGGTCTCCTAAGCAGGCAAATTGGCCCGGTTGCTAGGGAGCGTAGAGTCACATGGGGTAACTATCTCGTGGTTGCTATAATGTGGTTCTTGTTGGGGCACGTGGTGAGTTGTGCGTGGAAGCCATGGAGAATAGTGTGAAGCCTCCACACGCACTATGTCTCCCCAGTAACGCTCTCAACAAGCCACGTGATAATATGTGTGGATTGACGATCTCAGATGCTGAGGCAACTGATATGTGTCCTCCACACTACGACACCACAAGGACTTAGAGTGCATTGGGAATTGGGCATTCCAAACAGTCCAATGGCATTTTTTTCTACTTGATTCTCAGTTGGAGAAAGAAAAGGAAAAGAAAAAGATAAAAGAAAAGGAAAAGAAAAAGAAAAGACATTGGTTAATAGATGAGGACAAGCATTTGACAAATAAATTAAGAAAAGAAATTGCCAAATACCTTTATAATATACAATTTAAAAGGTGCTTTTAAAATGCATTAAAAAGTGTATTTAAAAGACTCATTAATGTACTTGTTTATTACTAAATTTAGTGACATTTTTTACATGAAAAATATGATTTATTAATGCACAATTTTATTTTTAAATATAGTTACAGTTTTAAACACGAATTAAATAAACATTTAAATGTGTATTTTTATTTGTCCATTTATAAATTGATTATTCAAGTTTTTATTTTCAAATTAATAGATTGAAAATATATTCCTTAATTATTTTTTAAGTGGCACTCCTGGTCCTCCATAGTATGGACTTATAAATGGTAAAAGAAAAGGAAAAGTCAAACAATAAAGAAAAGCTATTGCCCAATGAATGAAGAAAAGCAATGGACAAATCTTTTTAAAATGCAATTTAAAGGTGCATTTAAAATGACTTATTAATGTGCTGTTTTATTGCTAAATATAAGTACATTTTAAAACATTAATTAAATAAACACATTTAAATGTGTTTATTTATTTGTCAGTTTATAAATTGGCTTATTCATTCACATTTTTATTCTCAAATGAAGAGATTGGTAATGTAGTCCTTCATTCTTTTGTAAATGGCACTCCTGGGCTTCCATAAAACTGGTTTGACTGTAGTATAACGTAACAACTTATACTACATTGAACCTAGTGTACTTTTTAACCAGGCAATTATAATGTAAAAACTAAATTGTATAACTTTACTATCGTTTTCCTAAAGCGAGTTTTATATAATTTAAGGTCTTTAGGAACATTGTACGAACGTTTTATGAACGTTGTCTTGGCGTTTGGGAGCCTTTATACTGAACAGAGCCGGAATTATTTATTTCAGCAGCACAATCGTCATCCGAAGAAACGCCCCCTGGTGTGGAATTGGCCAATCACACGATGACTTTAGAGCCCCTCCTCTAACTTGTACCATGTGACGACTTGCCGCGAATTTCAACTAGTTTCCTGTTTAGGCGCGCACAGAAGCGTTTTAGCTGTGCTTAAAGACCTTTTGGCTTTTTCAAAATTATAAAAAGCAAGTTTAAGCTGTGCGTATATAATATTTCATTGTAAATACAATGGCTACTCCTCCCAAGAGATTTTGTTCAAGCCTCGACGCTGACCTCAGTTTCGAAAAAAGGGCATTGAAGATCTCTCTAGAGGGAAACATTGGTAAGTTAAACCTATTTTTTCTATTGCAAAAGTTACATACACAAATACATACCACCTAATATATAATCGAAGTGGCATTTACAGTGGGTATTACTGTTATTATTTTTGATTAATGAGCCAGTAAGCCGCAAATAAGAGCTGTTTTTTTGTATTTGTACAGTAGCACGGTTGGCGCCAAATACTTTATGCACATTTGCTGAACAATCACACACACAATTTTAATTATTAGCTCTATCGTGTAATTTTTACACAATTCATCAGGAAATAATAGTGTTCAATACATCAATGTCCCAAATAATGTGTCTGATTACACTGTATATACATTTATGTTAAAAAGTAATCCATTACCATAGAGAAATGGATGACAATTAAACAAATTAAAGTAATCCGAATCAGAACCATGATGATTAAGCTAAAGATATGATTATAGAGAATTGTATATAATATTTATAATAAATAATTGACATTTTTTTGACAGACTGTTTTTGTTGTTAGTTTGCACTAGTTAATAAAATCAATTTCTCAATATATCTGCATATCCTTTAAGGATTTAAAAACAATTTGTCTGTTAAAAAAAAAAAAGCTGCAGGGAAGACAACTTTTGTGCGTTTGTTGGAGCAGACATCAGATGAGTGGGAGGTCATACCAGAGCCCATTGGGAAGTGGTGCAATGTGCAGACCACGGAAAATGAATTTGAGGTATGACTATTAAAGATTTCCAAACATGGCCTCAAATGTTTCTTTGAATGGCTTCTTATATTTGCTCTCCTTCAAACCCTGTAGGAGCTTAGCACATCCCAGAAGAGTGGAGGCAACCTTCTGCAGATGTTATATGACAAGCCCAGCCGCTGGTCTTACACTTTCCAGACCTACGCCTGCCTGAGTCGTGTCCGTTCACAGCTTCAGCCTCCCTCTGCCAAGCTTCAGCAGGCTGAGAAACCAGTCCAGTTCTATGAGCGTTCGGTGTACAGTGACCGGTACATAACGTATTCTCTCCATATAGAAGATTGCCTTTGCAAATTTGCTGAAAACATGGTGAGAGGAATTTTAAAGGTGAAGTAGATATTTATTAAAATTCTATTGTTTATTTTTTGTAGATATGTGTTTGCCTCCAACCTCTTTGAGTCTGGAGATTTGAATGAGACCGAGTGGGCCATCTACCAAGATTGGCATTCATGGCTCCTTACTCAGTTTGAGTCTCAGCTTGAGCTGGATGCTATGATCTATCTCCGTGCTGACCCCGAGGTACCAAGCTGCTCTTTACCTTGTGCAAGGTTCAACCTTCACCTTAAAATAATGCGTGTGTGTGATATTCTAGGACATTACAATTTATTGTTTAAACATATGTTCTGCAGAGATGTATGCAGCGTCTTCAGTTCAGAGGGCGAGAGGAGGAACAGGGGATTCCACTGGAGTATCTGGAGAAGCTGCATTATAAGCATGAGTGTTGGCTGTACAATCGGACCACAAAGTAAGTGAATATTTTAATATGTGCTCAAATGTATATTTGAACAATTTGTAGTTAACCTATTTGAGCAACCTAAATGGATATCTTATCATCTACAGGCTGGATTTTGAGTATCTTAAAGACCTTCCCATTCTAGTCCTGGATGTTAATGAGGACTTCAAAAATGACAGAATTAAACAAGAAGGTGTAATTGACAAGGTATGTACAGTATATTTGTGTCTGTGGCCAAATGCTATTATTGTTTTAGTATTTACCCTAGTGGTATTGCATTCTCATTATTTTGCATTTTATAGTAAAATGTTTAAGAAATGCCATATTTGGACATGATCTAAAATGACTAACTGTTTCTGTTATTTTCAGGTCAGAGAGTTTCTGAACACACTATAGCATCTAAATATTTTGATCTTTGTATATCATGTATACTGGTGTTGTATCACTAGTTTTCAATATCAATGCCTTTTGTCACTTGAATGAATTACTTGTTTTGTTTTAATGCTTTTTAGCTTATTGTATATATATATATATATATATATTTGTTTCTGTACTATTAAAACTTGATTTTTACTATTTAACACAACTGTATGTAAATTATTATTTTTAAACCATTAACATTTATGTATAAAAGGCAGAACAGTAACAATTTTAAATGTGAAGTGGACAAAACACCACATCACATACATGTAGTATACCATCACGTGGCAAAACAAAAAGATTGGTGGAGTTGTACAATTAGTGTGGCTTGTTTTTGGATTCTTTTGTCACACATTAGTCATTAAAAAAGTACAGATGTAATATGTATACATTTAAATATAAAACATGAATGTTGTAGCATTGTTATACAATAGTGTTCAGAGATCAACATTAATTCAGTTAGAATGGCAGTGGGAATAAAACTGAAATGGTTCAAGGTTGATTCTTTTTCCAAAAGAAACTTAAATAGAAATATAAAATGCAAGGTATTTCATAGTTCTTAATGCACCATCCTCATGCTGATCTTTCTTTACTTAAAATAGTAGACACCACAAAAGTATATAAATATAACAGTAAAATAATAAAGAGGTAATTTGGAATAATTGCTGTATAACATGTCAAATAATGTAAAGCTGCTGCTATTGTATTCAAAGAATAGCACCTTAGAATGCTGTTCTGAGATGCGGGTTGGTGCTGTTTTGTCTACACAATATTAGGCAGGTGGTTTTAATGTTGTGAGTGATATATGTGTGTGTATATATATATATATATATATATATATATAAGAGAGAATGAACCTTCAATGTAGGCTACATACACAGATGTGAACAGAAAAGTACATTAGTATTTTTTTATTTGTAGTTTTTTTAAAGAAAGAAAATGATATAACCACTATAATACTACATCAGGATGGTATTTGGCATCTTCTGAAATGCCGATTATTTTTTAACTTTGACTGAGATTGCATGTTGAATAGCTGGGAATATTTTGATCTTTACTTCACATAGCATTATGGTTTTAGGGATTTCCTCTACATTGTTTCCCCGTCAAAATTAAACTACAAGTCCCACAACATGATCAGACTTCCACAGAAATCCGGGTATTGCCTCACACAGGTCGGTCGCGCCCTCGCATGCTGTTGACACAGTTGTCCTAACATGTCAAATAATGTAAAGCTGCTGCTATTGTATTCAAAGAGATCCAAAGGTCTACAGATTTTAAATTGTCAACATATTTTTAATTATGCCACATTATTTTCTTAATAATGTTAAAAGTTATGAAAAGAATTCGACAGTTTTTGACCAGCTAAACTGACACCTTGTGGTTCATTTTACATTGCATTACTGTAAACATGACACCTTGAAAATTGTAACTTCTAAATATGTTTCTGAAAACAAATTAACCTCTACTTTCACGATATAGACAAAAATAGGCGTAACGTGAGGGCGGGAACTTGTGACAAGCGTGTCCGCGTCCAATGGTCTTTAATAAATGATGTTTCCTGGCGTTAAACTTAAGCCCTTTTGTAAACCAACCTTGACGTCGCGTTGTTTCGGTCGAGTAGCGTGTATTTTGACCAATCAGATTTCAGTACTCATCTCTCTCACCCAATAGTCTTCGCATATTTTGAACAAGGGCGGGCCAATACGCAAATGGAACGAAGTAGGATAGGTTGTTAGAAAGTTAATGGCTTGGGGGAAAGAGATTCTCTTCTCGCTTCAGGAGAGTTTGAGGATTTTTCTGAAGTAAAACGTAATTATTTTATAACATTATAACCCCAAAAGAAAGTGAAGAGACAACAAATCCTTCTCAAATATACGTATTATTTAGGAAATTATGCAGGATGCAGTAGCCGGGACGGCAATGCTGACGGACGGCTTCGAGGACGAGATTGACTCGGTGACTCCGCGTTCCCCTGCGTTAGGGATGGGGGTTGGAGCTACACCAGGAGCCGGACTCGGGGGCCTCGGGATCGCCGTCGGTGGCAAGAAAGTCCGCTTGTTCGGCGAGGCTGGAGGGCCTACTTCAGACAGACTTGATTTCAAACTCACAGCAGCCGCGGTGCTATCGTCGGGTCCTGGATCCGGCAGCGATGAGGATGAGGTGTCTGAGGTGAGAGTGAGTCAGTCAGCAAGAAATTGTGTATGTGTTTTAGCTTTCGTGCTATCACACGCTAGCTAGCTAGCTAGCTATCTCCGTCCAGCGTAAATAGGTTCCGTTCCCAACCCACCAGAAGCCTGCGAATTAATCACATACTCTCAAGAGGGCAGTGTATTCCGTGTCACAGTTGGCAACATACATGTAACGTCAGAGAGCGACTTTAGCAGCAATTTCAACAGTTTCTTTCGACACACGTTGCCAGTTGCGTTTCTAAATTGCTCAAATTGAGGCGAGTTAGCTTAGCTTAGCACAGACTCGGAGGCGAAGGCTGCGATTTGGGCCTAAAGTGAATATCAGCGGGCAACGCCATCGCCTGATAGTTAGGCATCCCAAATAATTTCACCGTGTTCTTTCACTAGTTTGTCAACCAGTTGCCACTTTACTGTATGCCATTTAAAGTGTAATACGCGATACTTTGCGTTACTGGCATGTCTTAGTGACACTCTGGGCTTAGTTTGGAAGTAATGTCGCTAGCTTGTAAGCTAAGTGAATCTTGGTACGTAACAAAATGTTAGCTGGAAAGGCAGTTCAGCAAAGCTTATCTGCGTGATTGTGCTTCACCAGGTCAATGCACCATGATGGTAAACTTACGCATTTGACTTAGATCTGACATATGTACTTTATGTACATGCCATTTGTTTCTTTATATGTTACAGACATGATTATCAGTATTTGGACATGAGTGAATATATCCCTATTGCAGTTTCTTAAATGACATGGATCTAAAATGTCTTTCACAATCATTTCCATTCTATGATAATGTAGTGTGACGCTGGTTTTCAAAACTTGTCATGCGCGTTTGTAGTCGCACATCAATGCCCGTTCAAGATGCACCTGTTAAATCCTGTTGAGGTTTAATCATCAATCCCAAAAGTCTGAAATTTCGCTTTAATTACAACCACTCATTTTGTCATCAAGTCTGTACGTCCACCTAATCCTGCCTTCTATAATCTCAGACAATTAGAATTTACATATCAAAGAAGACACAAAGTACAATGTGTAAACTGTAACAAATCTCAATTTCACAGAATTTATTTGAAAAGACATTATGTTGTGGATTTATGTCACACATGTTGTAATTTATGTCAACACAATACCTGTGTTGACAATAACTAGCAATCGCCATTCGAGAAATGCATGATGAAAAATTAATGCTACTTGCTCCACTAGCATGCAGTATTAAAAAAATAATTATCACGCTGTTGGCTGCAGAGAAACATTATGCCCCCTTTTAAAGTTAATGCCTGAAGTCAGGTTGAGTATAGCCTCAGATGGCACACCCACAGTCTGTGCCCTAACCCTCTGGTGCTTATAGAACACAAAACTGGAAAATGCTTTCTCGATCAAGTCAGTGCAAATCTGATTGGCTGGTTTGATGGATCTTACCCCAGCAGAAGCACATAACTCATAATGAAATAATCACAGAATTTGTACAAGTTTGCTAGATTAGTGACATCAAATCCTTTAAAGATATTCTGAGTTTTGTATTTGAGTACTTATCCACTATACTTTCACGTAGTAGAAAGTATAGTGGATATCCACAAGCCGAGCTGCATTTTCTGCTTTTACTTATTTATGTGTGTGAAATTCCCTATAATAAGGTTGTCTTTGCTGTACTTTTTACACATTTTATGCTCTTCTACTGTGTGTTTACTGTGCAATCGCTCGCAGAGACTCGCGGGCCGTTACATAAATTATTTCCCCATGTCTGCCTTTTATTATGGTATGGTACATCTTTGATAACCTGCCATTAAACACCCTGTAATGACAAAATTTACTGTGATTAGTCACTTTACATATCAGTAATATTGCTTTTCCTGTCTAAATGTGCGGTACTTGGCCAGTTGAAGTGGCCATAGACCCCAGATCTATGCCGTAGTCATAGATCTGGCTACGTGAGACTTGGTTGACTATACAGTTCAAGCATACGCGCTTCTGTGCTGACATGCTCACAAACATATATGCTGTTGTATTTCAGAACTACATGTGATTTCCCCTCTGTCTGGAGTACAGGGGTGTGTCTGTTGCCTTTTATAACTTGTAATGGGTGCCACTGTCACCCCCCTTGTGTTGTTGGTATTTGTTTGGAATTTAGGGGGAGGGGTACATGGTGGAGGTACATAGATGACATCAGGCTCAGGTAGGACCCACAATCCCAACAAGAATTCTAACACTCTGCATCCACTTCCTGTTAGGTCACCCTAAATGTTCAAATGCCCTGTAAACCTAAAATATACACAATGCTAACATGTTAAGAAATTATATTTAAGAGTTTCATATAACCAAAAGGAAATCTGAATCATGATAGCTAATCTGACCTGGAAGCCGGATCATGTGAGAATTTTTCATATTACGCTGATGAGATTACTGATCAATTGAATGCATTTAAATGCTTGGCATTCTCTACACTTTTTTTAGTTTTGCATGGAATAGAGCTGTTCAACTTGTAGTCAAAAAAACATCCCTCAGGATTTTCCTTTTTGTTTTTTATAATGTTTTAAAAATTATTTTTTTTACTTATGCACATAAGGTCTATGGTAAACATTACTTGATGATACATGGGTGTTTTGTTCTACAGAATACATTTCCCACAATCGTACCTCAATCGTGAATTTGGAGCTGCATTGAATTACATTTTATTTTAATTTTTTTTTAAACGGCGGCTTCAAAATTCTTTCAAAAAAAATAATGTTTATCACAGACTTTATTTTACTTATAATTTCAAAACCCCCATTATAAAAATTCAGAGGGAACCCATGGTGAACTAGACTTCTGGGTTTGCCTAAAAATTGACATCACAGCTGAACAGCTCTATTCTTCATTCATCTTAAGTCCAAAAATTTGCATAGCAGGATACACATTGATACGTCATATTTCGTATTTGTGTGTCCATCAACAGTGAATGTGATTACATGCACTAATTTACACCGATTAGGCTATTCATAATAATTCAACTATGTGTGTGATCTTGTAAAAGCTCAAACAGTTTTCCTTTATCGGGTTAAGGTCCTGAGCGGTTTAAGTAAAAATGGATCGACACCGGTAGATTTTTGCCCTCTACACTGATTTTGTATTGGCCTTCTTAACGGCTTATCCAGTAAGGCTGCACAATTAATCATATTTTAATCGCAATCACGATTTCTACTTCTCATAGTTAATTAAACATAATTGTCTGTGATATTAGTGAGCTAATAAACAGAAATTATCATCCAGGTAAAGTTGCAAATTGTTGCTCATTTTTATAATTGGCTGTGTCTAAAGAGAGAGGTCAAATAACAAGCGCTTTTGAAGTCTAGCTCTCTTCAGAAGTTTGCCACAGACCAATCAATTTTTCAGTTTTGAGCACACTCTGACATACAGAGCCACAGATTTTTTACGAGCATGTTTCTTATGTGCTTCGCTTTGGTAGGAGGTTTGCATCTGAAAGCTGGAACATGCTGCCTTCGGAGACTGTATATGGAGGTGAAATGAAAATCAGGTGCCTTTCAAACTGTTCTGAGGCCAGTCATTCAACAACTCTGTCTGTTCAGCCATTAACTGATTACGCAGCAACTCAACTGATTAAACTTTAGTTGCGTGCAGTGTTACAGTGGTTTTAGAGCGATGAATTTCATCTTGCACTCTCATTATATATTATACACCGGCAGCTGTGCTCGCAGTTCGGTACGTGCGCTTCGCTAACATGTGTTGAATGCGCTAAAAAGCACTCCAGATTTACCTCATTGCACATTTGCGTAATTTCAGGTATGTTTGGCCATTACAAGTGGCTAAAAATCTTAAGTAAACCCATGGCACCAGGGTTTTGTGGGTCATGGAGGAGATAAGAGCATTTCACTATGTTTGGATGAAGCACCAGAGCCTGCCAAAACTGTTGTCAAAAGAAACGACACACACACACACACACACTTCCTTAGTTTTTTTTTTTTTTATATATAATAAAAACGTAGTGTGTGTGGAGGAATAATGTGGACCTCCACACACGCTACGTCTCCCGGTAACGCGCTCAACAAGCCAAGTGATAAAATGCGCGGATTGACAATCTCAGACGCGGAGGCAACTGAGATTCGTCCTCCACCACCACCCAGATTGAGGCAAGTCACTACGCCACCACAAGGATTTAGAATGGGAATTGGGCATTCCAAATTGGGAGAACCCAATATAAATTGGAAGTAAAGTATGGGCAAAACATGACAAATAATTTACTTATTTGTAGTTTTAACACCTGCTATTTAATGTAATTTTATTGTTTATTTCAGAAAGAAATATCAAAGCTGTGGCAACAGTATTTTTTTTCTTCCCCTAAATCAAAATAATGAAATCGCTATGAGAAAAAGCATCGCTATGAGCGTGTTGCTATGCATCTGAATGCGCTCACTGTGACCTTCTGAATTTTCTCACCATAGGCCTCTACTGCAAGCTGTCCTGGTAAAGAGACATAGTAGTGATATTATGAGTTAATTTGGAGACTTTCCTGTTAAACCAATAACTGAGTCAGACAAATGTCAAATGAAAAGAGCAGCATACTTGTAGTGAACAATTGCCCTTTCTGCTCTCATTTCAAGATGAGATCTATTTTATTTTTGAGAGTAGAAAAACAATTACGTATGTTTTTTTTGCCGGTTTATTCCTGTAGTTCATTTTTTCGGATACTACAGCTCCTTTGCATAACCAAAGGTATCATATTTTGGCTCATCCACAGTATTTGTCTTTTTGAATTTTGTTGCAGTCATATTTAAAAAAAATTTTTTTTACAGAAACATCACATTGTCACATTATATTTAATGAACAAAATGCAATGCACATGACTGCGAGCGCATGTTTCTTCATTACATATTGCTGTCTGTAGTGGGAGTCAACTTCTGCAATTGTAAATGACTACATCAACTACAAGTGAACTCCCTGTCTTTTGGGAGAACTGTCACTATAATCAAATGAACAACCTGAAAATTATTTTACTGATCTTTAATGTGATTGTGCTAGAGAAAGTGGTGTATCTACTTCACTTTCTATCTAGTCAAATACACAGGCTCTTTGTGGCATTTGATTATCACAAGTCTTTGTGTAAGTAGATTCCTCCAAGTAGATTTTGCTACTATTATGTGGCTGCTTGATGTTTTCTTTATATCCAGAATTTGTGTCTTCTGTGTAAAGGCTATGGTAAACAAAATTTTTCAGTGTGCCGCTATGTCTTGTTGATGGCCAATTGCTCTAGCCTTTCAAAGAATGGTCCTTTTACCATGAGCCGATATGGACATATTTGACGAATGTGCATTACAACTGATTTGTGATACTCTTTTATTTGTTACTGCACATGCGCCTGCCGTTAAGGGTGTAAAAATGTTTTTAATTGTATTGTATGATACAATGCTCCTTGATTGGGTAGAATATGTATTGTATGATACATGAAGAAATACATAACTGTTAGTGTGATGTAAAACCAAGCAATGCAACATTGAGAGCTGTGAAAGTCTCCTCCCCAGAGAGGTGGCGCTGAGCACCCATAGGAAAACATAGCAAATAGTCTATTGAGAGTTCGAAGACCGATGGCAAATGGCAAGTAGATTGTAGCGATTGTAGGTTGTCGAATTTTCCAGACAACGGTGTCATGTGCATTAAAAATGGCATATTGTTTACGCCAACATCACAGCGCAAATCGGTGGATTTGCAAGGTAGAAACAGCAGCAGCAAGTTGCAGTTAACAGACAGCCTCTCCCAGCCAAAACAGAGCATGATTACGTGCACAGCAAGAAGCTCATAACTATAAAAAAAAAACAGCTTATTAAAAAAAAAAAGCATAAAAAACCCCTGATTACATGAGACTTATTCTGGGTGCTGTTTTTTGTTTTATCGCATCGTGAAATTTGTGTATCGTTAGGCCTATGTGCCTAATGTGAAGACAATGCGGACTGTATGCACATACTATGCTGATGGCGAATTTTGCATCATGCTCGGTGTGCACGAGATGTAGTATGTGAAAAACAAAAGTAAAATTTGGCATTGGCTTTTGTCCATAGGGATTATTTAAGTGATATTAAAAGTTTTGGGACCTTATCAGTTGAATTATGCATTTTCCCTCTAATATTTAATTGGAGGCTGTACATTTTGGATCATAATGTGGCTTAGGAAGCAACTCCATATGAACAAGTACAAACATCACATGCATTCAAAGCAGGTTGTGTGTTGTATTACTTGTTTTCTCCTCTTAAAACATAGTGTCAGCATAGTCTTAATTTGGTATTAACTGTTATTTTGAAGTTTGACAATTCTTTGTAAACTTGGTACATTGCAAACTACCTGGAGTAAATTATTGTCAGGGTGTGTGTCATGTGGCAGAAAAAAATTCTGGGCTGGGTATTGTTACCGATATTCAATATTGATACCAATATCTTCGATTCTGGTTCCTAACCGATACTTTTTCGATACCAATTTTATGAAATCCGTTTGAACAAGATTACAAATATTACCTCAAAAAAACTGTGGTTTTATTTTCAGTTTGTTGACTTATTTTTTTTTTTCAGACTCATCTCCTGAGCCTTCTGATCTCCTCATGCCAGGGTCAGCAGGGGCAGAGGTTATAACATTAATGTGAAGAGGAAAAAAAAACAAGAAAGCTAAACTGTTAATTCAGCCAACCCTAAGGATAAGTACGGTTTAACAAGATATAATGTGAGTTAAACTTGATCAGTTACTGTCAACCTTAAAGCATTTATATCATAGATTTAGCTAGCCATTTATAGCCATATATCCAAACAATATCTAACATTACATAGGTCCCAGTTTATAGGACTATGACACCGTGCACATAAACGTTAATTTAACAAGTACAGAAGCATGTACCGCTACATATTAGCTGATTTAGTTTGTTTGGTAAACTTTAACCTTACGTGTCGGAGTCATAGCGCCGCTGCATTCATCAGTAGTTATGGAGGAGGACTTGTGGTGGGCATGTTGAAGGAAGCTCTGTGGCAGGATGATGCTGAGAGGATGACTGCACTGGCTTGGTCTTGCAGTCGCAGACGGAGCAACTTTCTGCTCTTAAATTGATTCCATGCACTGTCAAGTGCTTCATCAGATTTGTCGTGTTGCCGGTCTTGGCAGCAATTAGCTTGTCACAAATATTGCATTGCGCGCTGTTGGCAACAAGCCTGGTGAAATGTAGCCACACTTTTGATCTTTTCCACATCTTTTACACCTATGGGTGTTGGGACGCATACACACAACAGCCTCACGTGTGAGCCATGACTCTGGGCATAACCGTCGTAAACTAGTGTTTTTCCTTGATACCTAAACACAGCCAATCACCGGCACTTTTAGATTTGGGCACATCTAGCATGCTACATGCTTAACACTGACGTTGACTAGATTAACCCCTTAGGTATCGAAATTTGGTACCGAACGACAAAACATTGTTTTGATACTCAATAGTTTATTGGCAATTCGGTCGTGCCTAAAATGTATCGAACTCGATACCCAGCCCTATATACACATGTATTAGGCTTATATGTGTGGACAAGCTATTCAACCAATATTGTTTTTCTCTAAAAAAGATGGTTGTACAATCTGGTAGTGTTTTCAAAAGTACTGTTACTTTGGTACCAAGTTGAAACTAAAATCAAAAAAGATGCAATGATACCAGTGTTTCTGCAGTACCTTTAGTACCGAGCACCTACTCAATCTGGTACCATTGCACAGTATGTCTGACACATGCTTTAAAATGCTCATCTTGAGCATATGCTCTGTTACTTTTTACGCTGAAATGGACAATCACTGTCACCCAGAGACTCGAAGCTCATGTGGGTTGCTAGAATGTTGACACGCAAATTTGCCAACTCGGCAGCCGTTTTAAAGGATTTCTAGGCTTTAAGCTGTCCATCTTCAAAGGCATCTCCAGAATTTTGCCTTGTTTTACTACGCCTCTAGTCATGGTTGTTTTTAGACTGATGGCGAGGCTTTTTAGGTTGTGTGTAATCTGTTATTTCTGATGCAGTTCTTTTGCTGGCTTCCATGGCTGTAGTATGCAGTGTTGTTTGCCTGCAAACTTTTTTAAATCTGGCATCCCGGCGGTGTCGAAATACTATTGATGAGTGGGCAGTGGGCGGGGATCACACAGGCAAAAACATAAACAGAAATTCCGTCCTGGATTGGAAACTTCAAAATAGAATATACTGGCTGTAGCATTGTTATTGGAGAAGCCAGTATTTCAATTTAGCATATTTCCTAAATCTCTAATGACATATTATGGTAATTTTATTATTTAGTATAGTAAAAAATACTACTTATTGCACCTTTAATGTTACGAAGTAGATATTTTTAATTAATGCACTTTGTTTAATAGATCATCTTTGAATTACAAAAGACTGGTTACCACAAGACGTAGGAATTTGAGGCATTGTTTTTATTTCACCAAGTCACTATAGTTTTCATGTTAGTTTAGGATTACCAGTCTGCAACAACAATGCAAATCAGACATGTCAGTAGCGAAGCCAGATATTTTTACTTGAATTTTGCCTCCCCCAGATCTAGCCTCTTATTGGAATTATAGAGCTTGCACTCCATCTCTCAGTGCATAAATGAGGTAATGAGCGTCACATGTTTGGACGTAGCCTCTTGTCTCGCCCTCTTCTCTCTATCGCTCTCTTACTCACACCCTGAGACAGATGCTTTCCAGAGCCAGAGACCAGAGCAACATTTCCTGCCACGCCACAGCCCTGCACGTTTAAATGCCCTTGTATGCTTTTAATTAATCTTACTGCAGATGGGCTCTCTGCTTGACCACACCCGG